>NC_058415.1:5264208-5489970 GCF_002201575.2 Neomonachus schauinslandi
TTTTGATGGCTGCATAATATTCCATTGTATATTATGCAGCCATCAAAAGGAATGAGATCTTGCCATTTGCAACGACGTGGATGGAACTGGAGGGTGTTATGCTGAGCAAAATAAGTCAAAAAGAGAAAGACATGTATCATATGACCTCACTGATATGAGGAATTCTTAATCTCAGGAAACAAACTGAGGGTTGCTGGAGTGGGGGGGTTTGGGAGGCATGGGGTGGCTGGGTCATAGACATTTGGGAGGGTATGTGCTATGGTGAGCACTGTGAATTGTGTAAGACTGATGAATCACAGACCTGTACCTCTGAAACAAATAATACATTCTATGTTAAAAAAAAAAGAAGAAGAAGATAGCAGGAGGGGAAGAATGAAGGGGGGTGGAATCGGAGGGAGAGATGAACCATGAGAGACTATGGACTCTGAGAAACAAACTGAGGGTTCTAGAGGGGAGGGAGGTGGGAGGATGGGTTAGCCTGGTGACAGATATTAAAGAGGGCACATTCTGCATGGAGCACTGGGTGTTATATGCAAACAATGAATCATGGAACACTACATCGAAAACTAATAATGTAATGTATGGTGATTAACATAACACAATAAAAAAATAAAATAAAAAAATAAAAAAGAACTTCAAAGAATATATATATACATTTAAACATATATGTAAATATATGTATACACACAAAAATAAATATATACATATGTTTTTTTAAGTGCTATAATGTGCTCTGTTTTATGATTGTGTCCTCATTTAATTCATCCGTTGCTTTGTTAAGGAATGTGTAAGTTGTTGCCAGTTGTTCACTGTTAAATACGAGGCTGCTATGGATATTTTTTCACATCTCCTTGGGCTCATGCAAGAGTTTCCTTGGGAAATATACTCAGAAAAGGAATTGCTGCATCATAGGAAAACACGGAAATTCACACATCAGTTTTAGAGGAATACTGCCAAAATGATAGGATCTTGTTTATGTGAAGGTGTCCCAAGATGACTGTGAGTTCCTGGAGGGAAGTGGTGATTCACATTTTACTGATGCTAACATCCAGAGGATTAGCCATGGGCTTGGCAGCAGTCGATTGCTCCATAAAAGTATATGGGATGCGGTTGGATATATGCAAACCAGCGATCAATCAGTCTCAACCAGATTGTTTATACTATCCAGAAGTTAACAGACTGAAGCTTCTACTAGTAGAAACCATCTGGGAGCCTCTATGTTGCCTCTCTGGTTCTGATTCCTCTCCTACCTCCTTCTAAAGTCTTTTATTTTTGTTCTGTTTTCTAGGCTTAATAAAGGACATGAAGAGAGAAATGCATTTTGTTTTGTTTTGTTTTCTGCCTGCTTACGTTTTAAGTGATTTCCCCTTTTCAACTTCAGGTTATTGAAGTGACTTCTTTGTTGGTATACATTTAGTCATCAAGCAAAATATTTATAGCTCCAGGTAAAAGTCTACCTAAATTCCTGTCTCAGGGACCCACCAAAATATAGTTTATAATGTGAACATTTTAAATGTTAAGAATTCAGTGTGGTTCATTTTCTGATAGCATGATGTGAGATTTTCCCCTACTCCCATGAGCCAAAGTTCAAGCTTATCGTTTGAGTTCTTATGCATCACTTACCAGAGTCACCGTGATGCTGGCTGAAATATAGAACAGGAAAAAATAGAAAGAATGTTTCCCACAGGAGAGCACTAGATGAAGTCATAATATATTCCTGTTCAACTTAAAAGACAACCACCTCAAGCCAGTATCATCAACCTTAAAAAATAAGGGACACAAATCAATGAGGAAATATGAAGAATTTTCAGATGTTTTTAAACCTTTATTATGCCATTTAAAATATAATTTAATCTTTTGGAATGAAGAAGCAAATGCATTTGTGAATCTTATTTTTAACATGGTAAATGTCAGATGGTTCTTCTCCCTAGGTCTCTGCCTTTCCCATCTGTAAATACACTTTTATCTTCTTTTCCTTCTCTTATCCCCTTTTCCCCCATGTTTGTTTAAATGAGACTGATCATTCACACTTTTCATTTATTAAGTTAGTGAAATGTCACATCTCCTGTATGTCTTCACTCATCCCAGTGCCAAAAAATAATCTTCCCCTCTTCTGTGAGAATAATCGCTATTTAACTTGCAGTGAAACTTGTTCATATAATTCTTTATTTCTTATTAATCTATAAAATTGTTGAAAGCACATAAATTGTCCAGTGAGCCAGAGAAGTCAGAAGAAAGCTCAAGAGATAAAGAAAATAAGAGGCTAGTTCCATCTGTTTAGAGATTTTGTATATTTTGTTGTTTTGTTTTGGTTTGTGTTTTCCTTTGTATTTTTTAATGTAGGTGAAATTCATATAACATAAAATTAACCATTTTTAAATTACAATTCAGTGGTATTTAAACTTCCACAATTTTGTACAACCACCACCTGTATCAATTTCTGAAATGTTTTCATCAGCCCAGATGGAAATCCCATACCCATTAAACAGTCACACCCCAATTGCTTTTCCCCTTAGATCCTAGCTACAGCCAATATGCTTTCTGTCTTCATGGATTTAATTATTTTGGATGTTTCATATAAATAGAATCATACAATATGTAGTCTTTTGTGGCCAGCTTCTTTTACTTAGCATAATGTTTTCAAGGACTTATCTACATAGCATGTATTTGCAAAGTATCCATTCTTCATTCTTATTTATGACACGATAGTATCCCATTGATAGTATCCCATTGTACATAGGTATTAAATCTTTAGGTCACTTCAAGCAGTATTGCCATTTCAACAATACTTAATCTTCTAATCCATGAATATGGGATGTCTTTCCATTTATTTAGGTCCTCTTTCATTTCTTTCAACAATCTCTTGGAGTTTTCAGTGTACAAATTTATATCTCCTTGATTATATTTTTCCTTGGGTATTTTATTCCTTTGGGTATACAAATTTATATCTCCTTGATTATATTTTTCCTTGGGTATTTTATTCCTTTGGGTGCTATTATAAATTGAATAGTTTTTTAAATTTCCTTTTTAAATTGTTCTTTGCTAGCATATAGAAATACAACTAATTTTTGTGTGTTCACCTTATATCCTGTAATTTTGCTGGTTTCAATGTTTAGGTCTAATAGATATTTGGGGATGCTTTAGGATTTTGTATATACATAAGATCACATCATCTGTAAGTAGGGGTAGTTTTACTTCTTCTTTTATAATTTCAATGTCTTTTATTGTTTTTTCTTGCCTGATTGCTAGAAATTCCAATACTATTTTGAAAAGAAGTAGACAAAGTAGACATCCCTGTCTTGTTCCTGACCTTAGAGAAAAAACCTTTAGTCAGACTTTCATCACTGAGTATGATGTTAGCTGTGGGTTTTCATATACGAGCTCTGTTATGTAAATGTAATTTTCTTTAAGTGTTTTTATTATTAAAGGATGTTAGATTTTATCAAATATATTTTCTGCATAAATTCAGGTGGTTATGTGCTCTTTTTTCCTTTATTCTATTAATGTAGTGTAGTTTATTTATTGATTTTCATGTGTTGAGCCATTTTTGCTTTCCTGGGGTAATCCCAGCTAGCCATGGTGTATAACTTTTAAATAATGTTTTCTAAATTTATTTTGCTTGTATTTTATTGAGGATCTTTTGCAATTATATTGACAAAAGATACTGGTCTACAGTTGTCTCATCATGTCTTGGCCTGGCTTTGGTTTTAGAGTAAACCTCATCTCATAGAATAAGTTAGGATATCCTCCCTCCCCTCTAATTTTTGGAAGAGTTTGAAAAAGATTGGTGTTAATTCTTCTCTTGTTCTTTGTTCCCATTTTTGTCTTCCACTCTTTTTTTGCCTTTCATGGTTTTAATTGAGCATAACATGATTTCATTTTCTCTCCTAAGCATATCAGTTACAGCTCTTGTTAAAAACATTTTTTAGTTGTCCTAGTGTTCACAATATACACTTACAACTAATTCAATTCCAATTTCAAATAATACTGCCCCCGCTTCACTAGTACTGCAAATACCTTATAATAACAAAAAAATGTCTAATTTCTCCCTCCCATACCTTGTATTATTGCTGTTATTTATTTCATTTATACAGAGGCATATATTACCATACGCTTTTATGTATACAAAGACATACATAATTAAATGCACTTCCCATTATTATTTTAAACTGTTATCTGTTAAATCAATTAAGGATAAGAAAGATAAAAACTTTAAAATTTAACCTGTAATTGTTCATTCTCCGGTGTTTTTTCTTTCTTCATGTAGCTCTGAGTTTCTGACCCATGTGATTTTCTTCTGTCTTAAAAAACTCTAGGTACTGAGATCAACGTCCAGTTGACTTCCAGAGAGGAAAAGAACTTCCAGAGAACTCGGTCTTACAACCACAAGGAATGATTTTGGCCAACATTTGAATTAATAATAAGCTTAAAATGGCACCTGGATGGCTCAGTTAAGCATCTGCCTTCAGCTCAGGTCATGATCCCAGGGTCCTGGGATCGAGCCCCCTGTTGGGCTCCCTGCTCAGCGGGGAGCCTGATTCTCCCTCTGCCCCCCAACCCCACTCATGTGCGTGTGCACACGTGCTCTCTCTCTCTCTCTCTGTCGCAAAAATAAATAAATAAAATCTTAAAAAAATATAATAAGCTTAAAAGCTACATCTCCCTCAGGTTCTCCAGAAAGGAATGCAGCCCTGCCAACATCTTGATTTCAGCCTGGGAGACTCTAAACTGAGAACTGGATAAGCCATGCTGTGACTCCACTTCTGGCCTACAGAACTATGAGATAATAAACGGTGTTTGTTCCTGGAAGCCTCTAAGTGTGTGGTTAGATGTCCTGGTGGCAACAGAAAATTGGGCACCATTCATATTGTAGGCAAAGACAAGTTCATCATAATTGAGCAGAGCTTGCTAAGACTTTAACACCTTTCACAGTTTTTTGAACTATGGTAAATAAGGCATGGCAAACAAAGTCCCTTTCCAAGTTTTATCTTTCATTATGCTCTTTTATATTCCCAAAGTAACTGATACTTTTCTCTATGTCTGATATCAGGGTGACTGCGAGATCAGAATTCGTTTGATGGTAATACCAACATGTTACAAACACAAAATGTTTATTGTTGTTATTTTCAAATGGATCAATCAATAAAAAAATTTTAAGATTCTCAATTTCAGGTTCCGATATGGTAAAAATTGATAGAATCCACACAAACAAAAGTTCCTTGGGATCCTTAAAAGGCATTAAGAATGTGAAGGAACCTGGGGACGAAAAGAAAAAAAAAAATCCCGAGTACCACTGCTTTAAGATAAAATGGCTCTTCTTCTTTAAAAACAGAAGCTTGCATATAGGTACAATTCACTGTTTCTCCTAAGATAGTATCAACCACTTCTGTTAATTATCTATTTTAACCAAAGTCACCAACTTCTATTTTACAGAGGAAGCTGGAGAGTGGAAAATTGTAACCTGTACATCACATAGCACCATTTTAAAAGAACTGCGAGGAGATTTAGCTCAAACCTACTCATTGAAATTTGATCTTTATTACAGAAACGAAGTGCTTCCAACAGCCCCTCTGGGCCTTGCTGGTCTTTGAGAAAAACTAAATGCCTGTGGTATGGGAGCTTAATATCTGTGACAGTCTGTATTTTCTGCAGTGTATTCCTTCACAGAATGTTTATCTTAAAATCAAGGGTCTTTATACCAGGAGAAGTTTAATGAGGATTAAAACTGTCTCTCTAGATGCTTACTTATAGCGGAAATTTATGTAAGCTGGAAGGTCTAAGATTTATTTCAGAGGTAAATGTTCCAGTTCAGGAATAACAAACTTTTCGTACGACACAATTCACATTTGGGAAAAATTAAACACACGTGACCTGATGAGAACAAACAATTTTTTTTTTTAAACTAGGAAGTTAATTAAATATGACTATGCTATGTCTTGTATTCAGGGACCATGGTTAGTCTTTTAATTCCTCTAGGCTGCTTAAACAATTTGCACGTGGCAGCTTCCATGATGGCACCCAATGATCCCCACCTCCTGCTAGTCACACCCTTACCTGGTTAACTCTGTTGAGTGTTCCCTGGGCTCAGTGACCCACCTCTAACAAAGAGAGTAAGGGAGAAGTGGTGGTGTGGCTTGGAGACTAGATCATAACAGGAGGTATAGCTTGGCTTTCTCATGTTGCTCTCCTTGGGGAAGCTGGCCGCCATGCCAGGCAGCCAGTGGAGAGGTGAGGAACTGAAGACTCTCGCCCCCAGCTAAGGGAGGGACGTGGGAAGGGGCTCCTCAACCACATTTTCAAATTCCCAAAGCCCTTGACTACATCTTGACTACAACCTCATGAGAGATCCCGAGCCAGAACCAGATTCCTAATCCTCAGGAACTGTGTGAGCCATTATATATTTGTTGTCTGAAGCGGCTACGTATGTTTTGGGGTAATTTATTATGCAGAAATAGCTAATTAATACACACATGGGTGACAAGAGGCACCATGACTGTCCCTTTTAATATTTTAATTTCCCTACAACACTAAAAAATCTACATTTTTATCCCCTTTTTATTATTTCATTAATACCTCTAAGAATTGTCAGTGGAAGTGCTGTCCCGCTAAACATCATTTAAACCAATTTCAATGGTGTAATTCTCTCTTGAAGAAACAAGTGTTTTTTATGGGGAGTAGAAAAATGTGATTTCTACTCAGTGAACACGTTACTGAAATGTGTTCCTAACTGGTGATCTGACAAAATAGTTTATCTTTTTTACGAACCAAAATCACGGCACATGAAGAAAATCTGAACACACATTGTCATTTCTAAATGCTTCAACAAGGAAAACAAATACAATTTTTTCCTCTTTTTGTTTGTTCTTAATTAGGTTTTGTTTGTAGCACATTTTACAATGCTGAAAAATGTGAAAATGAGGATTTAAAAACAATCAAATAATTCCATATTCCTGGCACACTGCTCATGACACAAAGGGAAGATGCACGTATGTAGAAAAAAAGCTATTTATTTCCTTCTGTTGTTTACACCATAAGTAATAACTAAGTAAGTGGGAACTATTAATTTTAAATGAGAACCCATAAGTCTTGGGCCCCAGCAGAATCCTACAGTTTTTTAATTTTTTTCCCCTGAATGTTCGTTTGGTCTTGACTAAATCTGAATACCCTAGTTATTTGTTTTCATTTTAATTTTAGCAGTTTTACGATAAAATGAGGAGGTGGCCTTCCTTTAATCCTCTCATTGTATTTAAGATAAATGCACTCACCCACAATCACATCGGGGATTTTACCGGAAAAAAAAAAAATGTTCTTCTGTTCAAATTGGCATTACCTGTGCACAGGAGACTCAAGTCCTAACACCTTTCACTCATATGTATAGAAATCTTTTACCACTTTTTGTTTTAGAAACAAGCTGTAGCAGGATTTAGTGGAAAGAGATTTATTAAATAGGAAGATGAGAATACTAAATCTGAGCAAACAAAAATTATAGAACAATCTCAGTCTGATCCCCTTTTTGTCACTTATTAAATTTGTCACCTTAAATAAGGACAGTTTCTCTGTAAATTACTTTCTTTAATTATTCAAATGACCCCCTGATTGCTGTCCTATTTTCTTCCAAAAGACTTGTATCAACCCAGGGAAATAGCATCAGATTTGGAAAGTGTTAAACAATATACAAATTTAAGAATTACTGTATTAATTTATTCAGTCTGAGTAAGAAAGAAGTCCTACAGCTTTGGGGAGAGTATCTCTCTCTTTTTCTTTTAAGATTTTATTCATTTATTTGTCAGAGAAAGAGAGTGCGAGCACGCATGCACAAGCAGGGGGAGCGGCAAGCAGAGGGAGAAGCAGACTTCCCGCTGAGCAGGGAGCCGGACGTGGGATTCAATCCCAGAACCGTGGGATCATGACCTGAGCCAAAAGCAGACGCTTAACTGACTGAGCCACCCAGGCGCCCAGGGGAGAGTACCTCTTAATGTAAATTCTACACAACAATGGAAAAATCTTCTTGTGAATTTCAGTATTTTGATATTATTTTTACTTGGAGTATTAATTTGTCTGAATATTTTATTTTGGCTTGTCTGAATTTATATGTGAAAAAAATTACAATTTATTTTCTTTTTTGAGTGTATATTATGTACCCGGCACTGTCTTCAGTATTTTTCCTAAGTTATTTTACTTAGCACTTATTTACAAATGAAATTAACGAATGCGCTGATAGCACAAATTCGTGTCAAAATGCCTCTACAATTTATCCAGGTGTAGCATTTGACTCCCTAACTTATGCCTTTCAATCAATGTGACCTGTTTATTCTTTGCTCTGTGACAATGATTATTTCAGCTTAGTTCCCTGCCTTCATGTGTTGGCCCCTCTTGATCCCCACCACAGTCCCCTTTATCTGTTCAATTCCTACCATTTTTTTTTAAAGATTTTATTTATTTATTTGAGAGAGAGAGAATGAGAGAGAGCACATGAGAGGGGGGAGGGTCAGAGGAAGAAGCAGACTCCCTGACGAGCAGGGAGCCCGATGCGGGACTCGATCCAGGGACTCCAGGATCATGACCTGAGCCGAAGGCAGTCGCTTAACCAACTGAGCCACCCAGGCGCCCCAATTCCTACCATTTTTTAATGGATTTTTTTAGTGGCCTTATTTTCTATTGCCCACAAATAATTTCCCGCAACCACTTCATCAGACAGTTCCTCTCTGGGCTCAGCTCTAGATAAGTGTGCTCTTCATGAGGAGGTGTGGTCCATGCTTTTCCCGGAAGCCATTCCACAAATTGCAAAGCAGCACTCCACTCCTTTCTGGGCCTCGGCCCACCTAACTCCTTGGCAGTAGGAACCTAGAGCTAACATGTCTGGAAAAAGAATAAAGAGCCCCAACTTACAAAAAAATCAAGCAGCTTTTCTACTCAGCCTCTCCTCATCTCTATTTTGTCTTGGCCCCCTCGTTCTGTCTCCTTGTTACTTTCTTTATATTTGGGTCCCTCCATGTATCCTTGACTTCCTCAGTGGGTCCATCTACTTACTCTCCCTATGGTCCACCTCACCTGAGCCTCATTCTCTGCTAGCTCTCTCTCGCTCCCCCTAAATTTTTCTTAAATATGAGACTCCAGGTTACAATTAAGATCATTGACACCAGATAAGGCATGATGGAGAATTTCTCCAGATAGTGTCTTTGTTAATGGGTAAAACTCAGCAACTACTAATAATACATTAAGGCAACATCAAATACTTTTCATCATTTAGAAACCCAGTTGGACCTCTGGATTTCTAAACACGGATTTCTTATCTGATTTTTTTTCTCAGTTTCTAAGGCTGAGGATGACTAGTTACCTCTTTTGGTTACCTCTTCTGTCTTTCAGTGAGACCCCTTGAGCTGACCCAGCCAGAGAGGGAGATTGGCCTGAGGCATACGGGGACATAATTTAAACATCTTGGTGTTTTTTGGGCAACCAAAGGAGGATTTGCCCTTAAGTATCTTTGCCATTTTGATAGAGCTGGCATCTTACAGGAGACCAACGTCTTCCTGATAAAGAACCCAATGGATTAAGAATAATCATGCTCATTTGCATAAGACATGCAGGCAGAATTACTGCATTCTTCAAAACCAAACATTTGAGACGTGATAGAAACTCTTTATTTGGCAATCTTGAGTCTCCTTTTCTGCATGCTTGATGAGTGCCTGGATGTTTAATAAATACCCATGAGCCAACTGCTGTGTTCTAATTTCTGACTCTTTTGCCATCTGTAATCACAAACCCTGTTTTACAAACTCTTCTAGACAATTCGTTGATTTCTCAAAAATTTGAAAAATAAAACCTTAACCCAGCCTTCCCTATCAATAATAAAGAAAAGGAATTAAAGATATATTTTTAAATTGAACTATAAGCAGGTATTTTAGCATCTAAATTTATGCCTTTACTTGTCATTGTTTTTTAGGACATGGCACCGTCTATAAAATTAGAAAAACAATTCTAAACTGAGGTCGGTTCAGGTAAAAAATTACTAAGCACCTATTATGTAGTAGATATTGGTGAAGGTCCTTGAATCCTGGGGAGAGAAGAGCATGGTTTGCCCTCAAGAGCTACAGTCTTTGCCCACTTCCGTGTAACTCACAGGGATTTTTTGGAGAGGATTCAGTACTTAGTCAGTGTGGAATGAGTGTCCCTTCTCTTCCCTATCACAAACGTCCCTACTCTCAGCTTTTCCTGGATGTAAAGACTTTCTGAACAGGGGAGACTCGAGAATGCATTAGAAGCCTTTCTCGGCTTAGGTTAACTTCCTTCCTCCTGATTTGGGGTCCTTGGCAGAACTGGCACTGTCTGTACTCACAGAGCATTTCTTTTACAGCTTTACTGGAATAAATTCTCAAATTACACCATTTAAAGTGTACAACTCAGTGGCCTTTAGTCTATTACAGAGGAGTGCCAACTCGCCAACATCTACATTTAAAGGCTTTTTGCCTTCGCCAAAACAAATCCCTGTGCCCATCAACAGCCACTTTTCATTCTACCCTCCACCCCTGGGCTAACCTTACACAACCAGGAATCTACTTGGCATCTCTATGGATTTGCATACTCTGGACATTTCCTATGAAAGAACTCATACAATTGTGGCTTTTTGTGCGTGGCTTCTTTCCCTTTTACCCATGTTGTAGCAGGTATCCATACTCCTTTCCGTCATGTCCCAAACATATTCCATTCTATAAATATGTTACATTTTAAAAAATCTCTTCCCCCGTTGCTGGTCATTTGGAGTCTTTCCCCCTTTTGCTATTATGAATAATGCACTTGAATACCAGTGTTTGTGCAGACGTATGTTTTCATTTCTTTTGGGAAGCATATACCCAAGTTGGAAATGGTGAAAATGCCCTGCTCCTGGCAATTCAAAATGGCGCAATAAATCAGGTATGTAACGGTGCTTCATTATAATTTATAGAAATGTTCCTATTCATCAAATCTTATTCCTAAGAATTTATCTTATGTGTTAATTTAAAAGCAATAACTATATTTTTGAAAATGTCAATGATAGTCCTGCCTATTTTGTCAAAATAATAAAAAGATACTAAATATCTAATAATCAGAGAATAAAAATAAAAACAATAAAACATGAAGCCATAAACTTAGAAAGTCATGCATTTGTTATCTGTGAAGATTCTTTAGAAGCATAAACATGAGAAATATGTAAAGGGTAGTGTATAAATTATAGTTTTACTGTCTTTTGACTTGTACACATAGACCAAGAAAAATTAAAAATAGGGGTTTTGTTGGGGTCGTAAATTCATCAATTATTTTTCAGCCTTTTAAAAAATGTATTGATTTCTCAGCTGTATGTGTATAAAGCTTCAGTTATGCAAGACGAATAAGCTCCAGAGATGTACGTGCTTGCATCCTCAACACTGGTTGTGCACTTACAAGTCTGCAGAGGGTAGATCTCTAGTTCTTGGTAAGGGTGTACTTACCAAAATAAAAAAGTAAAATTATTAAAAATAGGAAAAAGAAAACCCTAACATACTTTTCAAATGTTGTAATTATACAATATAAGAGAGCGTGTGTGCGTGTGCGCGCGTGTGTGTGTGTACTCTGTGGACCTCATCAGAGGGAGATTCTGATTCAGCAGCTACTACATGTGGAGTTGCATCCTCAAAGATAATGTTAGAGTTCTAATCTCCAGTACAACAAAATGTGATTTTATTTAGAAGTAGGGCTGTTGCCGATGTCATCAGCTAAGTTAAGTTGAGGTCACACTGGGGGCGCCTGGGTGACTTAGTCAGTAGAGCGACCACCTCTTGATTTCAGCTCAGGTCATGATCTCAGGGTCATGAGATCAAGCCCTGCGTGGGGCTCCGTGCTCAGCCTGGAGTCTACACGAGATTCTCTTCTTTCCCTCTGCCCCTCTCTCTGCTCATGCACATGCTCTCTCTCTAAAATTCATTCATTCATTAAAAGTTAAAAAAGACAGTGAGGTCATACTAGAATAGGATGGGCGCCTAATCCAGTATGATTGGTGTCCTTATAAGAGGAGGAGAGAGACACACAGAAGGATCATGGCAGCGTGAACACGGAGGCAGAGATTGGCGTCATGCTGCTATAAGCCAGGGAATGCCTGGGACTAACAGAAGCCAGAAGGCAAGGGAAGGACCCTTTCCAGGAGCTTGTGGATGGAGCATGGCCCAGCCAGCACCTTAATTTCTGACTTCTCACCTCTGGAATTATGAGACAATGAATTCTGTTATTTTAAGCTATTTAGTTCTTGGTATTTTGTTATAGCAGCCCCAGGAAACTAATTTTGTAGCTTTAGGTGCTGTTGTACTACTTACCCCACGGACAGGTATTGCATACATATGGTGCACCATAGCTGTTAAGAGCGCAAGCAAGCCTTACATGGTAACTAAGTGGTATCACGAAGAAGCCAGATTCTGGGGTTCAAAGGACAACTCAGCCAGATTTTAATTTAATCTCATAGAGCATAAATCTACAATATACTTACACTCTGCCAGTGCGAGGAAATCTCTTCTTCCATTGATGTGAGAGCAATTTAAATGGACAATTACCATCACTAATGGCTCTGTACTTCTTCTCCATGCATTTACAGCCTGTGCACTTACTGTCCAAAGGCCTTTGATGAGTGTTGCACAAGCAAGCTGAAGAATTTGACATTTTAATTATCTGTGATTTTGTTTGTTATCTGTTAAACGCAGAAAAAAGTAGCCATAAATAATAATACCTACCTTTGAAGGATATTATGAGGATTCAATGAACACTCAGTACCTGGTTCTAGCTCAGTGCTACATAATGCTATTATTATTAACCTCTTAAAGGTTTAGTTCTCACACCTAACATGGGACTTAACAATATCTATCTTTTTTTTTAAAAGATTTTATTTATTTATTTGAGAGAGAGAGAATGAGAGACAGAGAGCACAAGAGGGAAGAGGGTCAGAGGGAGAAGCAGACCCCCCGCTGAGCAGGGAGCCTGATGTGGGACTCGATCCCAGGACTCCGGGATCATGACCTGAGCCGAAGGCAGTCGCTTAACCAACTGAGCCACCCAGGCGCCCAACAATATCTATCTTATGAGGGCACATACAGAGTGCTTAGGACAGTATTCCACAGATTTATAAATGCCCATGTATTAGCTGTTATGATTCTGTAAGTTGCTAACACACAGCAGGTGTTCTGAAAGTTTGCACTGAACATGTGTATAGATAAATTAAGTGTAACATGAAGGGTATTATCACTTTACTCATTTCTCATTCCATGAATTACTTAATATTTTTCTGCTAACAATTTGTGAGTGTGTCACATCTCCCAGTATACTGCATGTTGGAATGACCTTCCCACTTTACTCAGGACTAATGAACTCTAATTCAATCTCTGCAGTTTTTCAGGTGTATAATTCTTAGATAAAAAATTACTGGACCTTATCTCCTATCTTTATTTCTGTAAAATGAGAATATTGTTCTAAATTATCTCTCAGGTCCTTTTGTCTTTCTAGTTTTAATGACTTCAATGTTCTGAAGAGTGGAGTCTGAGATGAGTCCTCTTTGTAGACCCACAGTATTGTGCAGTCGACTCAGAAAATATCATAGCTTAGATGAAAAACATCACAAAAGTGCTCAACAAAAGATTTGAGCTGACAGAAGACAAAATCATCAAGGTTGCAGTTAAATCAATAGAGAGTATCCAATGTGAATAATGGAGAGGAAAAAAAGGGAGAAAAATAAACACAGACTCAGAGATGTGTGGGACACCATAAAGTGTACAAATGCAGATGTAATAGGAGTCCCAGAAGGAAAAGAGAGAAAAAGAGCAGAAAAATTATTTGAAGGAAAAAACAGTCGGATACTTCCCAAATTTAATGGAAAACATTAATCTACAACTCCAAGAAGCTTCATATACTTCAAGTTCTCTCTAACATAATGAAGTCTCCGTCTACACGCATCATAGTCAAATTGTAGTGAGACAAAGTTTTGAGAGTAACAAGAGGAAAATAACTTATAATGTACAACGGAACCTGAGGAAGATTAACAGTTGACTTCTTATCAGAAATAATGAAGTTCAGAAGACTTTGCAATGACATGATAAAAGTGCTAAAAGAAAAAAAAAAAGCCTGCTGACAAAGAATTCTTTGTCTAGCAAAACCTGTAAAGTTGAAGAGGAAATAAACATTCCTTAGCTAATCAAGGACTTGTAATGATGCTTTCTGAGTTCTTCCTTCCTGCATTGAGCATGCTGTGGTTCACATTAACATACTAGGTCTTTTTTTTTTTTTTAAGATTTATTTATTTGAGAGAGAGAGCCTGAGCATGAGCAGGGGGAGGGTCAGAGGCAGAGGGAGAAGGAGGGAGCCTGATGCAGGACTCAATCCCAGGACCCTCAGGAACATGACCTGAGTCAAAAGCAGACATTTAACCAACTGAGCCACCCACGCGCTCCAACATAATAGGTCTTAACCGAGGTATGTGGTCATTTCACTTACATAAGAAAGGCCTTTGGGTTGTGAATTATCCCCATTTTATACTTAATTGCATAGCTTATATCACATTTCTCAGGAAACTATGCTCAATAAGTCCAGAGATTTCAGGGGGTTTTTTTGTTTTGTTTTGCATGTTGGGTTTTTGTTTTTGTTTTGTTTTGTTTGGGGTTTTTTGGCAAAATTCTGACTTTTTCCAGTATAATTTTTTTTCCAAATTTTTATTGAAATTCTAGTTAGTTAACATATAGTGTACTATTGGTTTCAGGAGTAGAATTCGGTTTTTTTTTTTTTAAACAATGAGCAATTTTAAACAACAACGAATATCACGCCGAAAGTATCTGCTAGGAAAGGAATGTACTGGTTGGTTCTTAGCAGCATGTTTATAAGTTGATAGGATTGTGTCACCTGCCTTCTTTCTTTCCCCGAAACAGGAGAAAATGGCTTGTAGACCTGCTTCTCACTCCCTTCCTCCAGGTGTGCTGGAATGTTGATGTCAAATTCTTCAGCTTGCTTGTGCAACACTCATCAAAGGCCTTTGGACAGTAAGCGCACAGGCTGTAAATGCATGGAGAAGAAGTACAGAGCCATTAGTGATGGTAATTGTCCATTTAAATTGCTCTCACATCAATGGAAGAAGAGATTTCCTCGCACTGGCAGAGTGTAAGTATATTGTAGATTTATGCTCTATGAGATTAAATTAAAACATTTCATTTCACTGAAAACTCAAACAAGGCAAGGCCTTTGCATAATTAAGTAAAAATCCCGGTTCTGTTGGTCACTGGAATTATCTTATTCTGGAACACTCTGTGTAATTGAGTTTTGAATTGAAGGCAGTGGTGCAAGTCTGTCAAAATCAATTGAATTGATTTTCACTTATGCAGGTGCATTGAGTTTTACAGTGGTTGAAGTTCTTTTTTGAACAGATCAGATTCCAGATAGAGGCCAATTGCTCATATTTCAAATCTTGTACACTTTTTCAAATGCTTTTCATAAATATATCACAGCATTTCCTGAACAAACAATATGGCAAACATGCTCACACTATGTTAAGTAATTAGTTCTAAAATTGAAAATCGTAAGAGTTAACTTTTCTGAAACGGAGTAACTAAAAATGTAAAGTACAAATAACTCTAATAGAAACAGACCACAAATATGGAACATTTATGTAACATAAAATGGAGGATAGACCAAAATGTTAAATCTCAAGGACTATGGCCTGGAGCTGCCAGGAACCATCCTGAAACCAAATAAAACAAAACCCAAGAGATCCAAAGAGTGAAGGTACCTGGTTACTGAACCCCTGAATATCAATGTTCCTGAAGCCAAATCGATACCCCTTGGACTTCTAAATTAAATAAACATACATTCTCTTTTGCCCATAAACTCACTTGAGTTTTGTTTCCGTTGTTTTCAAAGAATTCTGACCTAAAAATAGCTTATCTGTGATTTTCTGGCATTCTATATAGGATAGGCATACGTTTAGAATGTTGAACTTCTTTATATCAGTGGAATTTTATATAGTATGACTTACAGTCATATAAGATGCCTTTGCTATGTTTATTTTAATGTAGAAAAGAGTAGCCATATTAAATAGCAAACATCAAGCACATCAAGCATTTTCATAAAATTTAAGAAGACCACTTGTAAATGCTATGATTAGGGAGTACTAATTTAATACAATAGAATGAGATAGGAAACAATAAAACTTTATAACCACTGGAAAGAAAATATACCATTCTCTGCGCTAAGTGAAAATAAGTCAAACAGAGAAAGGCAAATACTATATGATTTCACCTATATGTGGAATCTAAAAAATGAAATGAAACAGATAAACAGAAACAGACCCATAAATAAAAAGAACAAACTGGTGGTTGCCAGAGGGAAGGAGGTCAGGATGATGGACGAAATGGGTGAAGAGAAGTGGGAGATACAGGCTCCCAGTTATGGAGTGAATAAGTCACGGGGATGAAAGGTACAGCATGGGGAGTGTAGTCAATGGTACTATGATAACGTTGTATGGTGACAGATGGCAGCTACACGTGTGGTGAATACAACATAATGTATAGACTTGTCAAATCACTATGTTGTACCCCTGAAACTAATGTACATTGGGTATCAACTATACTTCAATTTAAAAAAAAAAGAAAGAAAAAGGGGTGCCTGGCTGGCTCAGTCGTTAAGTGTCTGCCTTTGGCTCAGGTCATGATCCCAGGGTCCTGGGATCGAGCCCCGCATCGGGCTCCCTGCTACGCGGGGAGCCTGCTTCTCCCTCTCCCACTCCCCCTGCTTTTGTTCCCTCTCTCGCTGTGTCTCTCTCTGTCAAATAAATAAATAAAATCTTAAAAAAAAAAAAAAAGTTAAAAAAAAAAGAACAAAGAAAATACAACCTCCTAATTTACACAAACAATTCACATATCCAGGAAAAAATTCAAGTCAATCAATAAATGTCTTTCTTGAAACTGAGATGCATTTTACAATCAATATGTCTATTTAAGGGGGTTATTTCTTATTCACTCACTTGTTCCTGTTTCTTTACAACTATTATTAACTTTGTACTGTTCTGGTCATAAATGATGTCTTCAAAATCAAGGAAATTGAAAGCTCTGGAGAAGTGGTATGGTTTTTGGATATCTAAAGTATATGACTGGCAAGACTGAGAACAACAGACAAAGTATCAACATGAAGACTTTGGGAAAATAATAAGTACAAGCAAGGATAGTGAAAGGCGGGCAGATGCTGACCACTAAGCTTATGCTAGGCAATAAGATCAGTATCTTAACTGCAGTATCTTAGTCCCTTCTCTTAATGGCATTATCAGATGGGTGTCATTATTGTTCTTATTAACACCCATCTTATAAATGAACTAAGTGGAGCTCAGGGCTTCTAAGTGATTTGCAAGTTTACAGACCTCGTGAATAGCAGAACAAGTGGTCAAATTCAAATCTCCATGACCCCAGGGTGGGCAGGACTGCACTGTGGTTAGATTCTGGTCAGCCTTGGTTTTGCATGTAGGCTCTGCTGTGTGACAGTGAGCAGGTCACTAACTTCTCTGTGTCTGTTTTGTTTATGTGACGGTAATAATAACACAAAGACTAAGAAATTAATACATGAAAAAATGCTTAGAGTGATGCCCGGAACAATCTAACAGTTTTCAAAGTATGAACTATGGTTATTCTGTGGTAATAGGCCTGGAATTTAACAGGTTTTCAATGAAGATTGGAGATGTTACTAGTAGCTGTGGTATTATCTAAAAATTCTGAGATAATACAATAACAGCAGTTGCTAGATTTTATTTTATAAAAATCAAAGTTTTTTAGAAAAAAGTTTTTTGGAACTTGGTTTTTTAAATCCATTTATTTATTTATTTATTTATTTATTTGGGGGGATTGAAACTTTTATTTATTTTTATTTATTTTTTATTATGTTATGTGAGTCACCATACAGTACATCATCCGGTGATGGGTATTAAGGAGGGCACGTATTGCATGGAACACTGGGTGTTATATGCAAACAATGAATCATGGAACACTACATCAGGAACTTGGTTTTTAAAAAGAAAAATCAATGCATATGCAGATTAAATTACTTAGGTTTACATTATTCCAATGTATTAATTTAACATCTATTAAATTAAACACCAATAATCTAACATAAAATCTTAAATTATCTGCGATGGAATGAAAAGCCAATAGAAAGTAATTTTTAAAATACCTTACATTGATTCTAAATAATTTTAAACATTGATTCAACTAGACATAATGATTTTTATGCACCATTTCATATAATTAGAGCATAGTGTTACCTCATTTACTACCACTTACATGACTAAGGGGTTCCATATCCAACTAAGTAGGCATCCAGATTTTTATGATGCTATTTTGCAAACTTTATCGTTGTTTTTTTCATAACCTCAATACGATTGCAATTTGTTTAAACCCCATAACGCTTTAAAATAATTGTCTTTAAATTTATTGCTAAATGGGATAATCAACTTTTCATTAGAGTTGCAATCATTTATATTACACCTGACATTGTAATATTTCATAGACTTACTTTAATTTTTTTAAAATTGCCATTTGTACTTTCTTTGAATATTTGCCTTGGGGTGACCCATGCATAAACTCTAACCCAGGTCTCCCAAGGGAAAAGACAAAAACAAAACTATTTTCAGCTAGACATAATAATGGGACACTCTGTGACACTGGCTAAAACACAGAGCTGCTATCAAATACGTATTGTTTTCCCGTAAGAAAGAAAGTGATTACCTTGTTGGGAAGATAAGATTATGCCAACAATAATCTTTTTCATAAAATCATACCACTTACCTCTTTAAATAAGCTAGAATGAGGTTTCCTGATAGTTCTGGGGACTGAGATCTACACTCAGGCACACCAGACTCAACATGTTGAAAACCAGACACAGAATATCTTGAAAACAGCAAGACAAAAACAACTCATTATGTACAAAGGAACTGCAATAAAGTTAACAGGTTGCTTCTTATCAAAAATAGTAGAAACCAAAAGACAATGGAATGGTCTATTTGAAGAACTGAAAGGAAAAAAAAACTTGACAAGAATCTTATATCACATAAAATTATTTTTCAAAAGTGAAGGGGAAATAAAGTCATTTTCTGATAAACAAAAACTGAAAGCACTTGTTACTAGTCAATCTGTTTTACACAAAACTCTAAAGGAAATTCTTCAGGCTGAATGCAAGAAATATGACAGTAAATTGACTCCATGGCGGGGGGGTGGTGGTGCGAAGAGTGAAGGTAAAGATAATTATGTAAATGATTATACAAGACAATATAATTGCACATTTATTCCCCCTTCTTCTATTAACTAATTTTAAAAATATACACGGGGCACATGGGTGGCTCAGTTCATTGAGCATCTGATTCTTGATTTCCGCTCAGGTCATGATCTTAGGGTCCTGAGACTGAGCCCTGCCTTGAGCTCCATGCTGGGTGGTGGGGAGCATGCTTGAGATTCAATTTCTCCCTTGCCCCCTGACCCCCGCTCGCATGCTTGCTCTCTAAATAAATAGATAAATAAAAAGTATACATTATGTATGTATTATTGGGACTATAAAATATAAACTTTAAACTGTAATACATGTGACAACAGCAAAAAGGAGGCAGGTGAGAACAAGGTTGTATCGTAATGAAGAAATAATACGGTGGTAACTTAGATCCATAGGAAGAAATGAAAAGAAATGGTAAACAGAAGGCTAATATAACAAATTCTAGAAATATATATTTGCTCTCTTCTCCTCTTAGCTTTATTAAGTTTTTTTTTTTAAAGATTTTATTTATTTATTTGACAGAGAGAGACACAGCCAGAGAGGGAACACAAGCAGGGGGAGTGGGAGAGGGAGAAGCAGGCTCCCCGCGTAGCAGGGAGCCGGATGCGGGGCTCGATCCCAGGACCCTGGGACCTTGACCTGAGCCGAAGGCAGACGTTTAAAGACTGAGCCACCCAGGTGCCCCAAGTTTTATAAAATTATAAGCAACAATTATAAAAATGGGTCCTTCCATCATAATATGTAGACATTATATGCATAACAACAAGAGCTATATAGGATCAAATTATCTAAATCTAACTGGAGTTAATTTAGTTTAAATTAATTTAATAGCATACAGTTGAAAATCATTAAAAGAATTACTATTTTAAAGCTGAAAATATCCTCCCAGCGCTAAAGAAGCTGATAAATGAGGAACAGAACAAAAAGGACATAATACACATAGGAAAAGAGAACAAAAGAGCCAATGTAAATTCAACCATAAATAATAGTAAATATGAATGAATTAAGCAAGGTAATTGAATGACAGAGATTTTCAGATTCGATAAAAAAAAAGCAAGATCCAACTACATGCTCTCTGTTGTAGAAATTCTGAAGATTCAATATACAAGTAGATTGAAAGCAAAAGGATAGGAAAAGGTGTACTATGCATATAGCAAACCATAAAAGAGCTGCAATGTCTATTTTACCATCAGACAAAATAGATTTCAAAGCAAGACATTTTATTAGAGATAAAGGGGAATATGTTATAATGAGAAAGGAGTAAATCCTTCTCTGAGATATAACAATTATAAATGTATGGGCACCCAGAATCAGAAGCCCAAATATATGAAGGAAAACTTACAGAATTTAAGGGAGAAATAGTTCAACAATAATGGGTAGAGATCATCAAAGTCTCACTTCCAGTCATGGGGAGAACAACTTACCCGAAGATCAACAAAGGGATAAACCAACTAAAGATAACATACATCTATAGGACACTGCACCAGACACCAGCAGTCTATGCATTCTCCTGACACGCACATGAAACACTTTCCAAGAGGACCATCTAGTTAGGCATAAAAGAAGTCTCAATAAACTTTTAAAAATTGAAATCATACAGAGTATGCTCTCTGGCAACAATGGAACTAAATTAAAAATCAATAATCAAAAGAAACTTGGAAAATTCACAAAAAAGTGGAATTTAAACAAGATATTCTTCTTTTTTAAGATTTTATTTATTTGACAGAGAGAGAGAGAGCACAAGCAGGGGGAGCAGTAGAGGGAGAGGGAGAAGCAGACTCCCTGCTAAGCAGGGACCCCAATGTGGGGCTCGACCCCAGGACTTGAGCCGAAGGCAACCACTTAACCAACTGAGCCACCCAGGCACCCCAAAACAAGATATTCTTGAATAACAAAAGGATCAAATTAAGAATCATGAGGAAAATTAGGAAATACTTTGAGATGCCTGAAAACAAAAATACAAGATACCTAAACATATAGGATGCAGAGAAAGCAGTGCTTACGGGGAAATTGACAGTTATAAATGCCTACATTAAAAAAGAAAAAAAAATCAATACCCTAAATATTTGCCTTGAGAAATGAGAAAGATAAACTAAGCCCCAAACTAGAAGATGGGAAAAAGCAATAAAGAATAGTGTAGAAATAAAATTTTAAAAATAGGAAAAGAGACAAAATCAACAAAATTAAAACTAAATCAAAAAATTAAAATTGAAAGCTTTTTCTCTGTCTGATTAACACAATGAATAAAACTTTAGCTACATCAGCTGAAACTTTAGCTGAAATCAACAACGATAAAGATGTATCCCTTTTAATCTTACAGAAATGAAGTAAGACTCGCAAGGGAATGCTCCGGACAGATGTATGCCAACAAAGTAGATAAACTTAGATCAAATGGAAAAATACCTGGAAACACACAAGCCACCCAAGTTGACTCAAGAAGAAATATAACATCGGAATGGACCTGCAATAAATAAAGAACTTGATCAGTAAGTAAAACACACCGAGGCGATCTCACCATAACCCCACCCCTGGTGTGGCACCCCACAATTGGGAGGGAACGCAATACCCAGAGTTCTCCCTTGGGGGTGAAGGGTTCAACCCCACATTGGGGAACCCAACTTTTAAAGACTGGCACCCAAACCATCTGACTTTGATGAACAATGGGGCTTGTGCCCATGAGACCTTCAGGGCTGTGGTGGACCAAGAAACGGCTCTTAACAGGCTTGCCCACAGACGCAGCCAGTCCCAACCCCTGTGTAGAAGCAGCTCTTTGAAAAGCACCCAGGCTTTCTGTGAAAGGGACACATTTGCTATTTTTAAAATGTGAGTCTGAGGGCCAGGCACCTGCTGGGAAACTCTCTAGGGACAGAGGCTGGTAGGCACCATCTTCTGCTCTCCCTCTGCTTTTCTGAAGCCAGGGGTGTCATTTTTTTTCTTTCCAGGGGGTGGCATCTTTATGTTCCAGCTGATGGGTGTAATCTTTCACCTTGCTGAAACTTGACAGGCAACATCTTTCTTTTTCTCTTTTTAAAACAGTTTTATCTTTTTTCACTTCTTTTTCTTTTTTTCTCTTCTTTCTTTTTTCAGAAGATGCCATGTTTGTATTCCTTATCTTCTTGCTCCAGCCAGTGGGCACCACCTTTGTGTTCTTCCCCTGCTGTGCAGTATCTCCCAGAAAGAAGATTTTGCAGACTTCTGGTGCCCCAGTTTTTATGTCTGGTGGGCCAGTTTTTTGTGACTGCCACCTAGGGGTCACCCCTACATCGCCTGGCTCTGGAGGCCAGGGAGCTTGTGTTTCTGGGTCCCATGGGACTGTAACAATGGAAGAGCGTTCTGGGCAGACTCCCAGTGCACTGCTCAGACAGACAAAACACTCCAGTCTTTCGGAGAAAGGGGTTTATTTGCTTGTCCACAAGCTTCAGCCTCAGGGGCAAGCTTCAGCCTCAGGGGCAAGCTTCTGTCATACTTACAGAAGTCTAAGGAGGTGTGTTCAAGGGAATGGAAGCCAGTGAACACCATCTTTGCAGTCTCCCCCAGAACAAGGCATTTCTAGAAAAGAGTTCAAACCCTTACCTGGTGCCCTGATTTTTTTGCAAATGCAGCCAGTGGATACTTCAGTGGATAATGCAGTATGTCACTTACATTTCAATAAAAGGATAAATAAACAAAGGTGTAACATATAGTTAATGGGAATAACAGACACAGAAGAGAGAAAGGCACAAAGGAAACGTCTGAATTAATAATTTTTGAGAGTTTCTCCAAATTCATGGTAAACATGAAGCCACAGATCCAAGAAGCTCAGAGAACACCAAGCAAGATGAGCACCCGAAACAGCATATGTACGCATATCAGATTTGAAGTGCAGAAAATCACAGAGAAATAAAAATCTTTAAAGAAGGAAGAGCGGAAAAAATAATTATGTACAGAGAAGCAAGGAAAGAATTGTGTTGGATTTTTTCTTTAGAAATTGTGCAAACAAGAAGAAGAAAGTGAAATATTTAAAGTGTTGAAAGGAAAAACAAAAACAGAAACAAAAACCACCAACCTGAAATTTTGTATCCAGCAAATCTATGCTTCAAAGATAAAGGAAAAAATACTTTCTCCAACAAATGAAAATTAAGGAGATTTGTTGCCAGTGGACCTGCCTTGCATGAAATATTAAAAGAAATTCTTTAGGAAGAAGGAAAATATTGGTAAGAAACTTGGATCTACATAAATAAAGGAAGGGTACTAGAGAAGGAAACACAGATAAAATCTCTTATGTCTCTTATTCTTTTTTAATTTTTTATTTTGATTTTTTTTAAGA
Organism: Neomonachus schauinslandi; assembly: GCF_002201575.2. Classification (NCBI taxonomy): domain Eukaryota; kingdom Metazoa; phylum Chordata; class Mammalia; order Carnivora; family Phocidae; genus Neomonachus; species Neomonachus schauinslandi. Next base: position 5,287,799 of record NC_058415.1, read on the forward strand.
TTTTATTAATTTATTTGAGAGAGACAGAAAGAGAGAGAGAACATGAGTGGGGGGAGGGGCAGATGGCAGAGGGAGAAGCAGGCTTCCCACTGAGCAGGGAGCCCAAAGCAGGGCTTAATCCCAGGACCCCAAGATCATGACCTGAGCTGAAGGCAGATGCTTAACCAACTGAGCCACCCAGGCGCTCCTCTTCTTATTCCTAATCAATTAACCAAATAACAGTTTCTTCAAACTACTAATAACAGGATCTAGGGGTAAGCAGTAGGAATTCAGGGAGGCTCCTTTTTACAGAGGTCAAGTCAAAGAATCTAGGCCAGCCATGCACATATGTTTATGCCTCATTTTTGTCTAAAATTTTCTCACTTCATAACTTAAACACAATAAAGATATTCAGGCTTTTCTACAGCAATTCACCGTCCTATTCTTCTATTTATTTAAAACATGGATTTAGTAGAATCAAGGAGCAGCATTGGCTCTTGATCTATTTCTATTTGTCCAGAAATAAAATGCTGCTCCTTGAAAAGGGCATGTGTATTGCTCTTATCTGTTTTATTGAGCCTTCCGTAGACTAAGGTATCAAAAAAAAAATACCACTTTCAGTTGATATAAAAGACCTTTCTTTCCTCTATCGCTTTCTTCTAAGGGAATTTCTCTAACTATAAGGCATCAATGATCTTCTAATTATCATCTGAAAGTGAAGGTAGGAGAAACTCATCCTGGAGAAAATAGTATTTGGTCCTTAGATCTTCCCTGAGGGAGAAGTTGACTTCAACTGGTGACTAGACATAAGACTTTACCTTAGGAAAACTGAATGCAACCTGTGGAGTGAAAGTGTTACCGTAAACCAGCTTTATCTCATCTTGCCATCTTTATACTCTTTTACCACCATCAAATCAGCCTTTCTCATCCCCTACAGATATCTTAAGCAGAAGCCAGAACTGTGTTCTATAGTTCAGATTCTACAAATCTGATACAGCCCACTTGAACACTCCACTCTCATATCCCAGGTCCACCCTATCTACTCCCGTGAGCCAGGGCAGGACAGTCAGACGTGTGGCTCATGCCCTGTTAGTGCACAGGTGGGCGGTCTGCTCACTCACATCTCCTCCTACTCAAACACAGTGAGAATGAAGGCATTAGTCCACTTCTGATACGCTCCTACTTCCTGGGGGTGGGAGCTCAATAGGGGGAAATAGAGGAAGGAACTTCTTTATGGAACTGGTAACTTCTTGAGATACCGTTGGCCTGGTTCTGGACTTTGGATTTCTCTGTGATGAGACCACATGATGGTCTCCATGATTCGCCGGGTGATATTCAACTCTATCTTGGCCCCTCTGTTATTGGCAGATGCTTCCAGAGAGAGGCAGCCTCCCTACGGCCGCCCACATCTTCTTCTGCTAACTTCCTTTGGGTGGGCACTGGAACCGTTGAGATTTTTTCTTCACTCTGAAGTGGGACAGTCCTCTCATTCTCTTTTTATCCCAGGCATATGGCACCAGAGTATAAGCTGTCCCTACTAGGGCAGATGATGCAGCCTTAGTCTCCATAAATTCGCAGGAACCAATCTCTCTAGTTATCCCTCAGACACTCAGGGACACAGGCCAAACTCCCTCAAGAATGTCTTCCCCACATTTCATTCTACTTGAGGGGTGGCCTGGGCTTCATATGAAGTTCACATTTCAGCAACCGCTAAGCTTGAGAGTGAGATGTCCACCTCTCTTGCAGACATTCCTATCAAATATCTCTCCACACTTCCTGGTGGTTGGAGACTGAGACAAAGCCTATGACACTGAACTTCGGACATTTCTCACTCCTGCTGCCTCCACCTGATCTCCCATCTCTCTCCAACCAGTGACCTCTGGGCAAAGAATAAAGGGAGGGATGTGGTGAGGAGTCGTTTACTGGGGAGAGATGCTTATGACTACGTGTCATTGGTGGGAAAGGGCCGTCCACACATGGATGGCTCTCTTTAGGATACAGGATGCTTAAAACCTGTTTGTGTTAGCTGTGGGGCCTGAGTGCTCATTCAGGAGTTAAAAAAAGAAAGTCTATATGACATCATGTTACATAAAATTTACTTTGTTCCCTTTAATCATTAAGGTCATATTTTTATAATGTTGAGTCTCAGGATAAAGCAGAAAAGTAATATATATATAAAGCAATCACCTATGCTTCCACAATCTATGAGCAATATATGCAATCCATATATTGGTACATTTCTACATAGTCTGGTACAAAAAGGTTTATTAAACCTGCCCCTTTTCTAATAAACCGAGCTGTCATGGAAGAAATAGACAATTTCCTATTCCCATTAAATTAATTTTCATTAAATAGCCCAAAGAATGTAATGGTCAAAATAGATAAAACAAAGCATCACCTAGTCTTTCTACTCCATTGAGCTGAATTGGGTTCAGTTCATCAAACACTGGCCCGCCCATGGAATGCTGGCTCTGTGCCCAATGCCGAGGAATGTGATCATGTCCCTGTCTTCAAGGAGCTCAAACTCTAGATGAAGAGACAGAAACGTATACAGCTACTCCCAAGAAAACACGTATGGAAGCATGATAGACTGCATAGGAGCATGCATGGTGCAGACTGTCCGCAGAGGACAAGGCTTCTTCCCAGAGAAGGTGATGCCTGGGCAACATTTGGATACCCGAGGGATGTGTCTTCCAGACTGAGGAGGTGAGGGCTGGAGGCAGGAGATGGTCATTTCAGGAGAGCTCACAACCTGTACAAATTCATCCTGTGCACTGGGACTCTGGGCTTACGGCTTGTCTGGCATCCCCACGGCGTCAGGTTTGGTTTGGGCAGGGATTGACAGGAGGGGCTCTGGGCAGCAGTCTGTCATGACGCTTTGGAGATTGAACGCCACCTTTTTGGCAATATTACAACAATGGTACGGTCAGATATAGATTTGTGAAAGCTGTGGAAGAACAGACTGAAAGGGGGTAAAGCATAAGCCATGAAGACCAATCAAGAGACTATCCTAATAAGGCAGATGAGTGATCACGCAGTCCGGAGTGGCAGGGTGAGAGTGATGGGACAGGGGACTCACTGCTGTGACAGAGACCAAAACAGCACCAGCTTACATTAAATCAGCTTTCAGTTTGGGTCTGGGCATTTGCAGGGAGGCTGGTGTGGCCACGCCTGGGTGTTGAGGTCCAGCTTCCTCTACCTTATTTGTGCTGCTCAGCCATACCTAGCCGGTTTTGCCTCTTCTTTTCCAGGATGGCGCATGACTATGAATGCAGGAGTGGTCACAGAGAAGAGGCGGCAAGTGTCTCATGCAAAGAAGCAACATAAAAATGAAGAAATGCAAGAGTAAGGCAGATGAGGACCCAATTACCCACCAGAAAGTCTATGATCTGAAGGAGGCAGAAGTTATAAACAGAGACTTTTCCAGCACCTGAAGAAATTTAAAAAAAGGCGGGGGGCACCTGGATGGCTCAGTCAGTTAAGCGTCTGCTCTAGCTCAAGTCATGATCTCAGGGTCCTGGGATTGAGCCCCACTTTGGGCTCCCTGCTTAGCGGGGGTCTGCTTCTCCCTCTCTTCCCTGCTCATTCTCTCTTGCTATCTCTGTCTCTAATAAATACATAAAAAATCTTAAAAAAAAAAAAAAGACCACGGGAAGAGATTAAAAGGACTCAAGAAAAAAATGGAAGAGAAAAACAGTCTGGACAGAAATAAAAGTCACATTCTATGGAGCAGAAAGGAGACTGGATGCTGTGAATAGAGCAGTGAGGGAAAGCAGATGGCATGGAATAAGGAGGAAAAAATACAAACGGAAACCTTGCAGAAGAGTTAATACAGAGGGATAACCACGTCGCATCACACACGTGAGCAGACTGAAATGAAACAAGTGCAAATCCATTCAAAAGAAATATATGTCTTGCCTGTCAAATTTTAAAAGATGAAAATTTGATACTGATGCATGAAAGAGCAAATTTCATAATTTCTGGTAAAAAAGTGTGCTTCTGGCGACATACCGTGGTCTTAAAAGCAGCATACTCTTCTAAAGAATAATTTCATTAAAAAAGAAGAAGAAGAAGAAGAAGAAAAGCACACGAGGAAATTAATTTAAAAATGGGGAAAACATAACTAAATCAGTATCTCTTCCCTCCATGACACGTGTAGCAATAAAACATTGGGAGAAACCTAAATGTCTGGCAATGTGGAATCCCTCCGGAATTACCTACCTAGTGCACATTGCAAGCTCAAGGTGAGAACCTGGGTTTTCAGCCTTGCTGGCACTTCCTCAGAGCAAGGAAGCAGAGCTGACAGCTCTCTCGAACGCAGTGGGCACAGGTCGTGGGGCACATGATACTTCGAAGGGCCCATGAAGTGTTTTAATTCCTTTTAAAATTAAAAGAAAAATAATTATTGTCCTAGATTACAATCCAGCCAGTCTGTATACCAATGTGATTGTGAAACATAATTTTTTTTTTTAAGATTTATTTATTTATTTATTTGAGAGAGAGTACATGAGAGGGGGTAGGGTCAGAGGGAGAAGCAGGCTCCTAGCTGAGCAGGGAGCCCGATGTGGGACTCGATCCCGGGACTCCAAGATCATGACCTGAGCCGAAGGCAGTTGCTTAACCAACTGAGCCACCCAGGCGCCCCGTGAAACATAATTTTTAATACTATTTTTGAAGGAAGCCGTCCACAGAGGCAGAAGTGTCTAGGACCCTCAAAGTCACCACAGGACCATGAGACGGAGGAGTTCCTGACATCGGCCACCACCCCAAGGCCTCTGCTCTGTCTCTCTGGCAGAGAAACAAGACAAGAAAGGGAAGGAAAATGCGGTCCAAGCTCAAGCCTTTGAAATGCCCTTGGGGCAGAGCACTGGGAATCCCAGAGAATTCACCCCACTCCTACTGCTCTGGGCCATGTTCTGAAGCCACTGAAGGGAAGGTTCACTGAGAGTCTGCTGGATTTGTTTTAAGGTTAATATTTTTAAAAATTATACAGATGTGGAAATGTTTCCATTATATATTATTGGCTATAAAAAGCAAGATAAAGAACATCATACACAATACGATCCCATTGGTATATGAGTGAGCGCATCAGCTGGTATATGGGTAGAAAATGGCTGGGGTACCTCCAAGGTGGGATTGGATGTGGGGGACGGGGAGGGATCAAAATGCAGAATGTAGAAGAATTTTAGGGCAGCGAAACTATTCTGTATGATATTACAGTGACGGATATGTCAGCAAACATCTGTCCAAACCCATAGAATATACAACACCAGGAGTGAACCCCGATGTAAAGTATGGACTTTGTGAATATAGGTTCATTCATTTTAGCAAACGTATCACCCCGTTAGGGGTTGTTGGTAATGGGGACGCGCTATGTGTGCGTGTTGGGAGAATATACCGGAGTATGTGGGAAATCTCTGTACTTTCAGCTTCATTTTGCTGTGAACCTAAACTACTCTAGAAAGTAAAGTTCATTAATTAAAAGAAAAAAAAATGCCTCCTTATGTTATGGTAGTTGGGAGGGAAGATGCTACTTTGTGAATAACCTGCACACTGTAACGCCCAAAAGGAAGCTCAGAGGTTACCAAAAACAAACCAAAAAATTCTAACCATGTACAACCAATCCTACCAACCCTCAACCCAAATTCATATGAATTCCATCAGGTTGTTGTTAAAAGTACTCCCCCAATTCTTTATATCAGGGGCTTCTTACTTTAAAAAACTCGTGAATTTCTCTCAAACCAAAATTTTGTAGATAACTGAGAATATTGCCAGAGTCAAACATTTTCATGTTGCAGCTATGGGACTGGCAATCCCCCAGAGCAAATTAAAGGACCACTGGACGCAATATCATCACGAGTCAAAGTATAGCAATTACAGATCAACAAACATTCAAGAAGCATGAAGATGCTATGTAGAAATACACGTGTGCATATACATACCTTCATATATCTGTATATATATGTGTGTTTCTACTCTTTCATGCACAAATTATGCTTAAAGAAAGGTGATCACAGCCAACGGCTTCCTCAAGCAAGAGCTAAGGAGATTGAATACAAGTATAAATTTTGTTCACTTTCTGAAGAACTGCCATGTCTGCGATTTGACTTTAGATTTTATATTCAAAAGACTTTTTGTCCCTAGGCCCCATCATTACCATACATGACAAGAGCTGCCTTCCTTTGCCACCACCCGTGCTCCCACCATTTTCTGATGGGCACTGCAACAGGTGCAAGAAATCTGTCCCACCCTTGCTTGGTCCCATGATTGCTCAGGACAGGCATGTGTGGGTGGCTGGCTCAGCTCTGTTGTGCACCAGTTCTATTCTCTCCATAAAAGTAACACATGGTGAGGGTCCTATGTGGAATCGGGATTCTCTCCAAAATTTGTTGACCTAATCCCCAGTATCTCAGAAAGTGACTTTATTTGGAAATAGGGTATTGTAGATAGAGTTAAGGTGAGGTCATGTGGGGAGTAGCGGGGGCCCCTAATCCAATATAACTGGTGTCCTGATAAAGAGGAGGAATTTGGATACAGAGACAGGCACAGGGGGAGAATGTCATGTGAACATGAAGGCAGAGATCGGGGTGACATGTCTACAAACCAAGGGACACCAAAGATTGCCAACAAACCACCAGGACCTAGGAGAGATACCTGAAACAGATATCCCCGCACAGATTCAGAAGGAACCAGCCCTGCCAGCACCTTGATCTTGGACTTCTAGCCTTCAGGACTCTGAGAAGACAAATAAATTTTATTTTTATTTGCTTCCTTTTTTAAGCAAGATAGCTAGATAGCTAGATAGCAAGATAAGAAACACGGTGTCGGGCGCCTGGGTGGCTCAGTTGGTTAAGCGACTGCTTTCGGCTCAGGTCATGATCCTGGAGTCCCGGGATCGAGTCCCGCATTGGGCTCCCTGCTCGGCAGGGAGCCTGCTTCTCCTTCTGACCCTCCCCCCTCTCATGTGCTCTCTCTCTCTCATTCTCTCTGTCTCAAATAAATAAATAAAATCTTAAAAAAAAAAAAAAGAAACACGGTGTCAGGGGTCAGTATGATCCTGCTGGTGTGTGGGTAGATGAGCTGTTTTGTATATGGGTGGGAAATGGCTGGGTGTCTGGCTTACCTCTGAGGTAGGATTGTGTGCAGGAAAAGACGGAAAAAGAGAACATTTCGGATTTATCTTTTTCTCTATATTGAGTTCATATTATCAGTATTATATTTCACATTCCATTATATTTTAAAAATACATAATTATCATATGTGCATGATAAAACAAATAAAATCTATTGAAAATGGATGCACGAAAGTAAAATGAGCAAACACATCGTTTGTGCCCTCCATGTCCTTATGTTGGTAAGTATATTTGAAGAATATTATTTCCTCCTTACTGAGAGAAATTTTAAGTTTTGAAATATTCAAGCTGTTCTCAAGAAGTACACAAACTTCCTGACTTAATGATTTGCCTCAAACTTTCACTTTAGTTGAAGTGCTGAAATTTTCATTGTCAAAAAACATACATGTTCCAGCTGTTAAAGGAGACCACAAGCCCAGAATGATGTCACTTGTGTTAAGGACCCACGACAGTCAGTGGACTCTTACTACCTATCCTAACTACAGTAACACCATTACCCTCCCTTTGTTTTTTAACACAGTGTTTAGATATTTGTTGATAACTGATCATTCCTACTCTTATTTTTAAGTGCCTAAGAAGTTTTCTATGTCAACCCTAAAAGCTTCTTTTGCTGGCTTTTTATTCTATAGTAAAATTTCAAAAATAAACAAAAAAACCCTCAAGTTACTGAAATAACAGAGTGCTTCTCCTGTATTTAATAATAAAGTGCAGAAACAACAATCTTAAAAACTTTCCACTGATCTAAGACAATCTGATCACAAATGAAAAAGAAAAAACAGAATTGCTAATTAAAAACAGGCTTTGTTCTAACAGGAACATCACTCATCAGTGTACGTTCCAGTCAAATGCCTTTACATTTGGTTGTTTGAAAATAGCCTAAGAAATGCATGTTTACTAGTTTATAAAAGTTCAGCATTATAGGGATGAAAATGTCAATGCATATATTCTTTGCTAAGAATGAGAAATTCGCCTTTTAACTTTTAAATTACACTTTAAAAACACAAATATAGGTTGAGGAAAGATTCATTGCCTGGTAGGTCAAGTGATATTAATTCCCTTTAGATTTGCTTTTTTTTTTTAGCTATATATTCTCTTTGGAAAATCCAGTTTTTGATGTTTATCACTGTATGACAATTGCCATTTTAAACTAAAGATTAAATTAAATTAGCAAACAGAATATATAACTTTCTTGCACTTTCAAATATGTGCTCCTGATACAGCAAGCAATATTTTTGAAATGACAAGTGAACAGATATTATACAGCATTCAGCCATAACCAACTTCCTAGTCCAAATAAAATCTACCCTATAAATTTTGTATTAAAATTGAGTGTCTGCTGGAAATTTATATTTTCCCAGAATAACTAAGGGCATTTTCTTCTGCTTTTTATGATTGAGAGTTATATTAATGTTACATGGATTGTCAATTTTCAGGTTCATATAACAATATTAAAACTCTGTCTAAAAATCTTATTGAAGGTAATGTAACCTAAGGCACTCTATTTTCTGAGGTGGACATAAACTATCAGCTGGTAATGGATATCTGTGTTGTGCAAGTGAGTGATTTGTTTTCTAGGCTGAATAAAAGGAGTCAACAGTGAGAGAGGGATGAGATATATGTGATATCTGGGATAATGGATGGAGCAAATTTTCAGAGTTGACAGGAGGAAACAGGATGAACAGAACTGCATGTGGAAAAGAGCAGGCATCACTGGAGATCTTCCTCAGGAAGAGGAGCTACTGCGAAAGGAGACCATTGAGCATTTTGAACTTGGAAGAATGGAATTTGAGGAAGCACTTTCAGGTCCGTGCTCATCTTAGGAAATCGCGGAGCAAGGAAAGTGGTCATGAATTGGAAGATATGAAGACAATGTAGTTGGAATTACCAGGGAATAAAAAAAAAAAAAAAAAGCCCACAACAGAGTTTGACTTCGATATGTTGAGCAAAACTGTGGCAGCAGGTGATACTAGAAATTATAAAGTTGCAGAGGACTGAATTTGCGGCAGTTTATATATTTGGGCATTTTTGCCAAAACCCTAGAGAGGAGAGCCATGAGGTCACTCAGGACTGGGGACTATTGTGATAGAAATAGCTGGAAGTCAACACAGGAACAATTCTAGGTAAGACAGCCATAGCTACCGTGGTCCCAGCTGGAGATCATCGCAGTGGGTAGACAAGCCCAGAAGGATGGAGAGATCCCCAAGGGCACAGGTCGCAAGAAACTGGAGGCAGGTTAGCTGAAACAATTGGAAGGGGGACAGGAAGCTTCAGCCCATAGGAGCCATCACAAGTGTTGATGAGATTAAGGTGGTTCAGCCTGAGTTTGAAATGAAGCATAAATTGAGGTTATAGAGTTAAACCCCAATGAGGGATATACTGTTTTAACTGAAAGCTCTCCTTCAAATGATTTAACCTAGCTGTGTACCTTACCGTTGAGTTTTGAAAATGTTCATTAATCGTCTTGCTTACTTCATATGCTTCAGAGCTCACGGGAGGCGGATGTCCCCTGTGGCGACGTCCCTCAGTCATGCCAAAGCTACTGCTCCGTTCTGATTATGTCCTATTTGCTGATACTCCTATTTGGGCTGGGCATTCTGTCCTGGGGGGACACATGGTTAACAGATGTGGCTTGTGTCTAAGGAGCATAAAGCAAGGCACAAAGATCTCTCATTCAAGCTGCATTAATGTGATTGGGGCTTCATTCATTCATCTTTCAAAAGGTTCTGTGTTCATGAATCTGTCCCTTAGTTTGTTTGTTTTTTTTTTTCCAAATCAGTTCCATTTATAAATTAACTGTGGGAATGAAGTGTGCCTACAGCAGCAAATACCAGCCTTTCACTTGGGGCCCTTCTGATGCCTCATTATGTTGGCATTTTTGAGCAGAGGGTACGGCCAATTTATTCTGGGAGATGACTCATTGCTATTTGGATTCTGATTATTCTTTTATGTTTACAACGTTTGACAAGTCACATTTCAATAAAGACAAACAATAATGGGCTTTTATTAATGGGGTGTTTATTAGTGGTGGGTGCAAACAACAACAGCCTGGTCATTTCAGGTGTGTGATACTGGGTGACCCTCAAAGCCAAAGTCAACGTGAGCTCATCACAAAGGGCTCCTTCACCAGGAGCCATAACTCTTATGTTCCCTTTAACGATTAATACAGTTACTTAAATTGTTCTGGCTCTACCCCATGCCCAAAGGTATAAAACGGTCCATCAGACAGTTTAATACATAATCCTTCATTGATATTCAAAACTCCTGGAAGAACAGAACGTGGAGTCCTGCCAGCCCCCACAACCTTGGCGTTCCGTGTAGCTGCTTTACATAAAAAATTAAGCAGCCTTTTAAAAATGCAGCAGCATGCCGCAGTGCCTTCCTGAGACGCATTATTTCCCTTTCCCAGGGAGGATTGGAGCAAATTTCCAATAAAGCAAAAAGTTGGGACAAACCAAATGTATGTGGCACTATTATCGTTTCATTATAATGATCCTAAACATTCAAGATCTTTCTTTGCTCCAAGGAAGCCACTTAGACACAGAGAGAGGCTTTGGTACCTGCCTGCAGCTTGAATACTGACTGTTCCTTAGATGGAGTTGGATTAAAGAGGATTGGTACTCTAAATACAATCATTTTCTTCAGCAAATCATATCATATGAGAGGGCAGCTTAACCACTTCACTTAGATTTTCACATTTATTTTCATAGAGGTCAAAGTACAGTTTGGGGATTTAAATATATATATATTTAATAAATATATATTTATTATATTTAGTATACAATAAAAAATAATAGAAATACATATGTATATTCCAATGATGATGCCCTTATCATTTCTTATTTTGTATGTTTGGCCTTCTCCCCATTTTCTTAATCAAGTTGGCTGGTAATTTGTCTATTTATAAATATTTCCAAAGCCCAGCATTTCTCACTAATTAAGTCTGCTGCTTTATATTCTGCACATCACTAATTGTTTTTATTTTTATTTCCTTCCTCATGCCTTCTTCTGGTTTATTTTGTTGTCTTTGTCTATTTTTTTTTTTTGAGCTGGGAATTTAATTCATTAACTTTAATTATGTAAATGCTCACGCTGATAGGTTTAGTGCTATTAATTTCCCCCTGATCATTGTTTTCTGGGGTGTGGCATTCTCATCATTTTAGTTTTAGAAAATTCTAACTTCAGCTTTAATTTTCTCTTTCACCCAAGGGTTATTCGGTAGAATGTTTACTTTCCAAGTGGAAAGGCCTTTGTGTTTTAATTTCTAGTTTTATTGCAGATCAGAACGTGAGGATGTTTTATGTATGACCACACACACACACACACACACGTCTCATGCATCTATGAGAAATAAGAGCAACTGTGAGGTCAGGGTGTAGTATTCAACATATAACCATAAAGTCTATTGAATTAATAATGTTAGTTAGGTTTCTATCCTCCTACAAGTTGCTTGCTCACTTGATCTGCCTTCTTCTTCAAGAGGAATAATAACATCTTCTATTATTAGCGTGTTTCTAGCCATATTTCTTCCCATCTCCTGAAGTTGCTGCTTTATAATGTGGTTTACTATATTACTTGGTTCATAAGCATTCATACGTATTATACTTGGTGAATTGTGGCTTTTGGATGAGAAAGTATGCTTCTTGATTACATTTCACGCTTTTTGGCTTAAATTTACTTTGTCTAATGTCAGGATAACTGCGCTCTTTGAATTTCCATTTATTTTGTATAACTTTGTCCACTTCTTTGTTTTTGGCCCCTTTGAATCATTTCTTTCAGTTTTGTCTCTTGTACGGATCACCTAACTGGGTTTTTCTTGATAAGCCAGATTGAAAATATTTCTTTTCCTTTTGATAGGTGAGTTAAGTCCATTCACCTTTACTGAGACAAGTGACATATTAAGTCTTACCTTTGTCATAATATTTTATAATTTTGTGTATCTTGTTATATTTTCTATGTTCTTTCTCTACCAAACATGACTGTCTTTTGCTTCCTTTTCTTTTCTGATTTCAATCAACTCTCTTTTCATTACTTCTTCATTTTTGTCCATGTCTGTTCTTTGTTTTTCAATTTCTAATTCAAGTTTTTTTTTTCAATGCACTCAGATGTTTGTTTGCATGTATTTATTTCCATGCAGAATGTTGTCTTAAAGTTTTATTCTTTCCATTATTATTTCTGTGAAGAGAGTTTTCTTCAGTTGATTTCTGTTGAATTTTGTTTTCTAAGACCTGACAATAATACCCTGTGGGTTGGTTCATCTTTTCCTTGTTAATTTTGTAGCTTTGGGATATTTTACAAGATTCCTAGTTTAAAGACTTGCTTGTCTGTCAGTCTAGCCAAGTCGAGATACTTTAGTGAGTTATTTGTTATTGTTTTTCATGGGAAAAAAATATTGCATGTCCTTTATTTCTTTGACTCTCTTTTGCTTTGAAGAACTCTAAATATTCCCCTTTAGCTTGGTCCCCTTTTTCCACTCAATGCTGAAGCAAGCTTCTTCCTTCCAGTTTGCCTTTTTCTCCCCAAGGCGGCTCTGTGTTTTGAGGAATGCTTCTTCAAATAGTGTGTACTTGTATGTCTCTTCTCTGAGGCCCACTGGCTCATCTACCCAGACACATTTTTAGGGCTTTTGTATATAATACAAATATATAATACAAACCTAGTCTTTCTGGCAATAATTTTAGATCACACTTCATCTTCTGATAGCTTTCTTTTTCTTTTTCAGAGTTTGTTTTTATTCTGTTTTTGCTCATCAAAAAGCCTTTAAAGTGGCCTTGTTAAATTCAGGGGTAAGGTGAAAACATGAGAAATGACAGACTGAAATTTATTGATTTTTTTTTCCTGTTTACTTAAAGATATTTTGAAGTTTGGGCAAGTTATTCTGAGGACATTGTTTTCATGTAGTTTCATCTCCCCTTCTGTTCCACACGGCTTTTGGAGAAAATACGAGAGACAGGAACACAGCACACTACTATTTTTTCCAGCTGCCTTGTTACACCTTTCGATATTGTTCCACAAACACTGAGGATCTCCACCTTTCCTTAGAAATGTTTTTTTCTCTCTGTTTGCCAAATCAAATAATTTCTACCATCCTATTTTTAACGACTGAGCCACCCAGGCGCCCCTCTACCATCCTATTTTTAAAATGACTGTCACTTTTCCTGTATCATGTCCATTCCAGTGTTAAGGCCATCAGTTGACAACTTTTAAAGATATTGAATGTTTACTTAAGAAATTGAATTTTTCACTTTCAGAATTTTTATTTATTCTTTTTCATTTTTTTTCTTCTGAAAACATTTCCTTTTTAAATTAATTCTGAGCATAGTTCCTTTAGCTTCTTGAGCACAGTCACAATAGCAGCTTTAAAATCATTGCCTCCTAATTCCCACATCTGTAAACTCTCTGGGTCAGTGTCTCTGTTGATTTTTCTCTTAATAATAGGCAACTTTTTTTAAAAATCGAGTGATTTGGGATCATATCCTGGACAGGGTAAACTCATGTTGCAGAGACTCTGTTATTGTCTGCTAAAGACTGTTGGGTTTTTGGTTCATTTGTTTGAGCAGGTAATTAACTTAATTGGACACAAACAGCAAAATCTGTCTCTTCAGTACAAGCTCACATCCAGCTTACTTCTTCGGAGCCTAGTTCAATCAGGTGCTTAGATTCTGCTCCATTTATGAATCATTTAGTAATTAATCAGCGATTTGAAAAATGTTTTTACAGAGAATTTTGGTCTCTACTTCCATGACTCCCTTGATTACTCCTGCCTTACTTCTAGTAGCTAAGTTTGCCCCAAACTCTTCCCTCTCATACTTAAAGCCAGAAAGAATCAAGATTTTTCATCAGCGTTCCTTTGCAGTGCTGACTAGTGCCACCTCTTAGAACAGAAACCATGAAAAAACCTGGAGAATTTATCCATTGTCACTCCCTTGTTCCAGTTGCTGACTTCCTTCTAATTGTTGACTTCCTACTTTTGCTCACTCTCCAATGCCTTCAGATAGTTTTGTGTTTTTTTTAAAATTTTTACAATATTTATAGTTACTTATCTTAGAATCAACCCAGTATGAACTTACTCGTTATTACCGAAAGTGGAACCTAGCAGGACTTTTTGAAGTAAAGATAATCCAAGTCAAAAGAAAAAGCTTATATGAGAGATTTTGTTTTCCCTGTGGGAACGATGTACATAAGATCACCAAAGTTAGTGATGCTAATCTATCTACCACAATGAGGAAAACATGGAGTTATTTTTTAAAAAATCCTGTGTAATCGAATTTATATCTCTGAGCCATAAGACTGGAAGGCAATTCTTGGCAGGAATCTCGGAGGTTATGTACTATCACTGGACATGGGAGTCGGTGAAATGCTACTGTACACTTCCAAATGGTCATTTATCCTGCACCTAAACAAATAAAACAGGAAGAGCGTATTGTTTCTAACTCTGGCTTGTAACTAGAGTCAGAATCAAGTGGTGGTATCTCCTGATTCTACCCCGTGGAGTCTTGCACCTTAAATGAAATAGTATTTTCCTACCACATCAGTGTAATTACTAATATTTTTAAGAGTGACAGATACGCAACTGATGAATTATTGAAAGCTACATCTGAAACTAATGATGTAGTATACATTGGCTAATTGAATTTAAATTTAAAAAAAAGAGTGACGGGATTTTTGGACTTCAAATTATTTGGTTCTCAGGATAAGCCCACTATTATAGCTGTCCAAAAAATTTAAACAAGGACATATAAAATTAAAATAACTCATAATTTCATTGCATTTTATTTTTATGAAGCATTTTCTCAAACGTTTTACAACTCAGAATAACCTTGGTAAAGACATGAAGACCTGAGGCTCAGGTAAGTAAAGAAATTTTTAACTGATAGTTTTGAACTTGAATGCAGGTTCCCAAATACAAATAATATTCTAGTTCATTGTCCTTCCTGTTCCTCTGAGGAAGAATGCCATGCTCAATGCCAACTAAAATGGAAACTTATTTACTTTTGTAATTTTCCCACCCCTACAAATATAAAATTAAAGTAAATTACACTTAACCACCAGATTAAACAATATTTACTTCGTTTTTTTCTGAATGATGTTTTGCTGTGGCCGGGTGCGGGAACTATATGCCTTGATTTGGCAGCCTGTGTTTTTGTTTTTGTTTTTCCTATTTATTTTCTTGTTATTTCCTGTCTACTTATTTTCTTATTTTGTTTCTGCTGCTGATACTAAAGGGAAGCCAGGTTGTTAGACATACTGATGTGTTGTAAACACAACTTGAATGAAAGAAATGGGGAATAAACATGCACAAGTGGAAGGGACAGGTGCTCTAACTATGGAAGAGGTCAGTGCCTTAAACATTTTAATTAATTAAATGGAACTAAGGTATCTACATGTACCTTGGATAAATGTGGTTGTTCATTTTTGGTTTTGGTTGAATAAGACCAATTATGAGACATTTTTATTGAGTTGTGACTCTATAGTAGGATTAATGATACACATAGCACAAAAAAATTGCAAAGTAAAATTAGTACTCTTGGACGATGTATAAAAGTAGAGTAGATCATGGTGTTGATTCATGATTCATGTTTCCCATGACTAAGAAGCTGACATATTTAATAAAGGAGCAACTTTACATTGTTTTCTTGCTTTATATCTCCATGTCTTTATAGTGTGCAGGCATGAAGCAACATTTTTATTATTTACAATTTCTTTTGCACTCCAGATATATTATTTTCAGATTATTATGCCTTCATTAAAGAGCACTCATGTCATAGGAAACCAGATATAAAAGGTATCTCAATAACACATGCACATCTTTTCAAAGGAGGAGAAGAGATACTTGACACCCTTGGTTCAGACTCCAGAGGATATGTTAGAATACTTATAAATTGCCAGGAATAATTTTCACTAGGAAGAGCTATAGCTTCGGTGAGGACAAATATCTTAAGAAGATTAGGCCACTTGTCAATGTTCACTTGAGCATAATACTTATGAACTCTGAGCGCTTTTAAAATTATAACAAAGCCATTAGCCACCCTGCACATTCTCAAGAAGACAAAGAGCCCCCACCTACCACCACTTGCACATTCAAAAGTATATTTTTTATTCAAATTTGCAGTTTAATATGTGAAATTTTTTCTTAATATTTAAAAGAAAGTTAGGAAACCTTCAAGGATATAGAGAGGTAGAAAGAGCATTGCTCCCATCTTTATTACAAAAAAAAAGTTGAGCAACATGCAAATTGATGACTTTAATTGAACCCATCAAAGAACTGAAGTTGAAGGGCAAACTAACCCCAAATCTAGAGAGAAATAGTTGCCTGCAAGAAGAAACAGCATATAAAGCAATAATAGTCAGGCTGTTAGGTGTTTATAGCCTATGTCAAATTAAAATGTATAAGAACAATGTACAATGGATGGCAGATAAGAATGAGAAATGAGCACATTTCTTATGCCACACTTTAAGCAGTAAAATATTATTTGATTATTAACTCAAAATCACTTAAATATATGTATTGTAAAAACTAGGGCAACCACACAAAGTTTTTTTTTTAAGAAGTGTGAATACTAAGTCAATAAAAATAAAAATAAAAACAAAATAATAAAAATGTAGGATTAAACTTTGAGAAAATGGAAAAAGGAAAAAAAAGAATAAGACAAATAGAAAACATCTAGCAAAAAGATAACAGACAAGATCAGTAAAACTAAAAGCTGGTTTTTTCAAAGGATAAAGAAAATTGACATAATTTTAACTATGCTTTCCAAGAAAAAAAAAAGAGGATGCAAATAAAATGAAAAATGGAAGAGGAGACATAACGACTGATACCACAGAAATCATAAGGATCATAAGTGAATACTATGAATACTATGCCAATGAATTGGACAACCAAAAAGAAATGGGTCAATTCTTAAAAACATACAGCCTACCCAAGTGACTCATTAAGAAATAGAAAATCTAAACAGACTGATTATTAGTAAGGAGATTGGATCGGTAATCAAAAACCTCCCAACAAACAATAGTCCTCGGCCAGAACAGCTTCATTGGTGAATTCTACCAAACATTCAAAGAATTAATACCAATCCTTCTCAAACTCTTCCAAAAAATGGAAGAAGACAAACCCTTCCAAATCCATTTTGTAAGGTTAACATTACCCTGATACCAAAGCTAGGTTAGAATGCAACAAGAAAACAAAATACAGGCCAATATCCCTAATGAACATAGATGCAAAAGTCAACAAAATATTAGCAAATCCAATTCAACAGTACATTAAAAGGATCATGATCAAGTGGGATACATTCTAAGGATGAAAGGATGGTTCTGATCCACAAATCACTTGATGTGATTCACCGCCTTCACAAAATGAAGGATAACAATTGAATAATCATTTCAATAGGTGCAGAAAAATCATTTAACAAATTCAACATCCATATATGATACAATAAAGTAGATGTAGAGGGAACATACCTCAACATAATAAAGACCATATGTGGTAAGCCCACAGCTAACATACCTCAACATAATAAAGACCATATATGATAAGCCCACAGCTAACATACCTCAACATAATAAAGACCATATATGATAAGCCCACAGCTAACATCATCCACAATGGTGAAAGCTAAAAGATTTTTCTCTAAGATCAGGAACAAGACAAGGAGGCTGTCCATGCTCACCACTTTTATTCAATGTAGTATTGGAAGCTCTAGCCAGAGCACCTAAGCAAGTAAAAGAAATAAAATGCATCCATATTGGAAAGGGAGATGTAAAACTGTCACCGTTTGCTGATGACATGATATTATATGTAAAAAAATCCTAAAGTCTCCACCAAAACATTTTTTAGAACTAATAAACAATCTCATTGAAATTGCAGGATACAAACTCAATATACAAAAATCTGTTGCATTTGTATACATCAACAGTTAACTCTCAGAAAGAGATATTAAGGAAAAAAATCCTATCTATAGTTGCATCAAAAATAATAAAATACCTAGGAATAAATTTAACCAAGAAGGTGAAAGACTTGTACACTGAAAACTATAAAGCATTGATCAAAGAAATTGAAAAGACACAAATAAATGAAAAGATATTCCATGTTTACGGATGCAAAGATTAATATAGTTACAATGTCCATACTCTCCAAAGCAATCTATTGATTCAGTGAAATCCCTATTACAATTGCAATGCCATTTTTTCACAGAAATAGAACAAATAATCCTAAAAGGTGTATGGAACCACAAAGACCTCAAAGAGCCAAAGCAATCTTGAGAAAGGAGAACAAAGCTGAAGGTATTGTGCTTCTTGATTTGTAACTATATTACAAAGGTACAGTAATTGAAACAATATGGTATTGGCAGAAAAACAGACACATAGATAAAACAGAGGAGAGAGCCCAGAAATAAACCCATGCACATATGGTTAATTTACAACAAAGGAACCAAGAATATATGATAGGGGAAAGACAGTCTCTTCAATAAATGGTGTTGGGAGAGAACTCCTACAACTCAATAGGACAAAACAAAAATCTAATAAAAAATAGGCAGAGATTGTGAATAGAAATTTTTTCAAGAAGATACACAGATGGCCAACAGCTAGATGAAAATGTGCTTGACATCACTGATCATCAGGGAAATGCAAATCAAAACATGAACTACTACCTCATAGCTGTTAAAATGGCTATTACCTTTTTAAAAATATTTTATTGATTTATTTGAGACAGAGAGAGAACACGAGCAGGAGGAGTGACAGGCAGAGGGAGAGGGAGAAGCAGGCTTCCTGCCGAGCAGGGAGCCCGATGCGGGGCTTGATCCCAGGACCCTGGGATCATGACCTGAGCTGAAGGCAGATGCTTAACCGACTGAGCCACCCAGGCGCCCCTAAAATGGCTCTTTTCAAAAAAAATAAGAATAACAAGTGTTGGTGAAGATGTGGAGTAAAAGGAACCCTCATGCCCTGTTGGTGGGAATGTAAACTGGTGTAGCCACTGTGGAAAACACTATGGAGTTTCCTCAAAAAACTTGAAAATAAAACTATCATACCATTCAGCAATATCACTTCTGGGTATTTATTTGAAGAAAATGAAAACACTAACTCACAAAGATATATCCACCCCCATATTTTTTGCATTGTTATTGACAATATTCAAGATATGGAAGACTCTAGATGGTCACTGATGGATGAATAGATAAGAAAAGTATGATACACACACATACACACACAATGGAATATTATTCTATCATAAAAAGAAGGAAATCTTGCCATTTGCAACAACATGGATGGACCTTGATGGCCTTATGCTATGTGAAATCAGTCAGAAAAAGAAAGACAAATACCATATGATCTCACTTATATGTGCAATCTAAAACAAACAAAGAGACAAACAACTAAGCTCAAGGACACAGAGAACAGATATGTGGTTGCCAGAGGCCGAGGCTTGGGGGGCGGGGGGCGGGGACTGGGTGAAATGGGTGAATAGAGTCAAATAGTACAAACTTCCAGTATAAAATGAGTAAGTCATGGGTATGTAATGTACAGTATGGTGACTATAATTAACAATATAGTACTATATATTTGAAAGTTACTAAGAGAACACATTTTAAAAGTTGTCCCCATTAGGAAAGAATTTTTTTTGTAACTGTGTATGGTGATGGATGTTAACTAGACTTTTTGTGTTGATCATTTTGGAATCCAGACAAATATCAGATCATCATGTGGTATACCTGAAACGAATATATTATTATCTGTCAACTATATCATAAATAAATAAGTAAATAAAGCATTTGGTAATGGGCTTCTTAAAATAAGCTCTACAAAATAGTTTATTAGTGTATTAATTATATGACTTCTGACCCCCAAACAAGTGTAATCATAATATGGAATCTATCAGCCTGGTTTGCCAAATGCAGAAGAGTGTGTTTGTGTTTGCTTATCATATGTACCAACAATGTAAATAAGTTTGCTATACAGGCAACTAACTAGCATATTCAATCCCAAATAGCTTTAATATTTATTGTAATGAGAAAGTAATGCTAACATTATTTACAGATTATGAAAAATAAGGCTTGAGCAAACTAGTTGGACTATAATGAATTTCCTAAACACAGAAATATTTATTGTGACACGTACTACTGTTTCCAATATTGAGCAAATATGATTAAGTTTTAACTGGAGAAAAAATGAAAAAGAATAAGAAAACATGATCAGTTTACTAGATGCAGAAAAAGATTTAACAATATTTAACGTCTATTCACAATATATTAAAAAAAGAACCCTCAGCAGACCTAGCCTTATAAAGGGAATCTCAACCTAACGAAGGGCATTTATAAAAAATGTGCAGCCAATATCATGTTTAATGGTGAGATATTGGATGCTTTTCCCCAAAAATCAGGAACAAGGGAAGGACGTTCATTACTTGATTCAGTGACATTGCTGTGTCCAGTGTCCAGGCTGTGCCCAGTGCTCCCAGTGGCCCCAGTGTCCGGCTGCAATGCATCCTGAGGTCAGGACTCGGACTCTGCATAGAGGAGATGCCTGTTAGGGGCACTGGCCAAGGACGTGCATAGCACCCTATCAGGAGAGTTTCTATGGAAAGGCTGACCCCATCTCATGCTCTCCCTAAAGGGGGAGAAAGATCCTTAGAGAAGCTTCTCCCATGGAGGGGAGTGTGACCTCTTGTTCTCTCCAGGGCTGCCTGGGATCTCGGCTGATGATCTCAGTTACCATGGGTATGATGTGACTGTAGGAATGGACTGCGGTCTAACTTGGAGGGGAGGCTTCAGGGTGGCTGAAAATTTTAAGAAAAAAAGCAATGATGATAGAAAAAACTCTGATAACAGCAGAGAATCACACTACGACTCTAAAGTTAGGCATTTCCATCAACATGTCACACTTTTCTTCCTGTTAAAGGAAGCATTGGCTTTGTCTTATTGTTCAGACTCTGGAATCAGCAGTGATCCGATTAGGACTGAGAGTATAGAAAGGTGAGGCATGACCTCCTGTCAATTAGCAGTTCTGACCTGATTCATGGAAAATCTGCCGTCTTGTCTATGAGCACATCTGTATGCGGGGAGTAATCCACACTTTTGATTAAATCTGGCCCAAACTATAGCTATTCTGATCTCCTGGCTTCGCAATTAGCCGTATCAACACACCATGCCTTTCGTTGGATGCCGGATCAGAAGGCTCGTTCTTTAACTATGTAACTACTAGAAGCTGTATTTTTCCCTCACCAAGAATAATTATTTTTCTTTTTTAATAAGAATAATTAGCCAGCTGCAGAAGGAGCTCTCAGCTAGAGCACGACAGGGCAGGGGACCAGACCTCGGAGGGATGTAGGGATGAAGCTCTGGAATAAGGGAACTGTCACCAAGGGCTTGGGACCCTCTCCTCAGGGTCTGGGAGGAGGCGCGGGGAGGGGAGGCCAAGACTCTTGACCTCCTCCTCAACCAGAGCAACACTGCCTTATCTGCTTTCTTCACTGACACCTGGGGAAAGATTTAATTCAAATGATGTGCCCTGCAAACAAAGTTAAGTCACCACACTAAGCATAAGATCTTCTTAACTTTTGAAGTCTATGCTGCCACATGGGTGAGCATAATTATCCAGTAACAGCACAATCGATGCTGCTAAATTAAAATGGGAAAGGAGTAATCTTGATGAATGCTTCTAGCAACTCTCATAAACTTAAAGAGGTTTAGAAGAATTTTCAGTTTTTCTTAATTCTCCAAGAATTGTATCTACCTTCTGATGTTCTCTTTCCCCTACAGAATGTTACCGACAGATTTAAACAGGAGATGGTGATAATTCCAAATTCAGAAGATCTTGGGGAACTAGGAAAGTAGGTTCACCTCACTGCTGGTGGACTGCTCATCGACACATTATTGTACACAAACGTATCCTATCACCCCCTCCACGATTAAAACAAGACCAAACCTTGCAAATAAAACTCTAAAGTAAAGTGCTATTATTTACTCTCTGATTTAACATTGTTTCTCTCTTAATAGCCCCCTAAAATTATTTAAATCCAATAGAAATGTAGATACGCATGTTAGTATTTATGCAACTTTCCAAAATGATACAATTTTATGGGAATACGTCTAAAGAATCGCCAGTCTGGCAAAACATTTATACTTTACGTGGTCAGAAAGTTCCAGTAATTGTTCAGCAGTGCAATCCATGATCAGGGAAAACAGATGACCAGGCAGCACTAATGGAACCAACCCCTAAGGACTCCATCTAGCTATCTTGCAATTCTATTGAGGATGAGAGGAAAAGCTGAAATTATTTACATCTTTCTAAAATTTAGAAACTGGTTCTACTTTCCCAAAACTGGCTTAGATTTTAATAGTGTGTGATGTGTCCGATTGGACTTTTCTGCATGGACTAGCTTTGGGGAAAATGCACAGAGCCTGCAGAAGTTAGACTTGAGGGGGTTATTTCCAGGCCCCAATCTAATCGGCTCTCCATTTGCACACCAGCCTCACAACTAACACTTTTTGGGGCACAACCAAGATGCAAGTCCTGGGCGAGGTTTGTGAAAGTTATCTGAGTCCAGAAAAGACATCCGCCTCCAGCCCTAGTGGAACCAATGGATTACCTGCAAAAAGAGAGGTCAGAAGCCTCCTCAGGGGTTGGGAATTTATAAAGTGCCTGTATCCAAAGTTCTGAAATCATTTCCCGGGTTGTTTCATCTCCCAACGTCCTTGTGACATGTGAGAACCAATTACTGGCCGTCATTAGGTCTGTAAAGCAGAGTGGCAAGCTGTTAGCACCAAGGGTCCCGCAGCGTGACTTTCTGGGCAGGGGATTCAGTAAGAGGAATGCCGAGTCCTCCCTGACCATCTAACACAAGAACGCTGTGGAAAAGTTCTCCGTTTTAACTGCGACCCATTTTGCAGTCTGCTCAGTTTTGCATCCGCCAAACACATCACTTACTCAATTGTCTTCCACTCAACAGCAACCAGGCTGCAAAGGCATCATGGCTCTGGCTTTTGTAATAAGGGACCCTAGACATGACTGTCTAGGTTTGCACTTAAAGCCAAAGATACCAGAGGATTTTTTCCCAGTAAGGAAAAAAGAGTAAAAGACTTGGATCACATCATTTTTCCAAGCAAGCATGCATTGGCTACATCTACATACAAAAGCGGAGTAAAATGTCAAATTATTCATTGCGGAATCTGAGCGATGGGGGCAGCCCAACCCAGCAGAGGAACAAAAGCCAGAAGCATCCCCAGGGCACCCCACCCTCCAAGGCTGTGCTGTGGACTGCCACCTACAGTTTGCAATGGGACAAGCAGCTCCGTTCATTTCCTGAGGCCAGTTAGACCTGGAGGGGCCAGTGGATGTATTTACTCCCCTTGCCTAGGAAACATTTCCATTGGTTTCTGTGAGTCATTTCAGAGTAACTACCGTTTTCGTCTGAGGGGAACTGTCTCTTCTCGATACCAGCATGCTATGTGAATCATGCCAACACATGCATTTTAATAATTTAATCTTCTTAACAAAAATGACTTAAGCAATTTTTTTTTTTAATTCAGGAATCTACAAATACTAATGACTGTCGGGATATATTTACTAAAGAGTTTGACATAGTTTTGAATCATTTTAGTTGTAGTTTAGACACATTAGGTCGATGGAACGGGAGATCCCCACCTTGTTAACTAATCATATCGAACATTTTCCCCAAGCACGGTATAGTCAGGAAGCACTGCATTTTTCCACGAAAGATGCTTTGACTGCCCTGTATTTTTTTTAGCCTCACTCTTGCCCCCCAGATAAAATGCTGTTTAGAGTGCAGTTAACTTCGGTGCGTGTGACCAGAGTGAAGTTTCTAAGGAAGGATGGCAGGTGGAGATGAAATCTCCCAGGAATCTGAGTATTCTCCAGGGATGCGGGCAGCGGCAGACCTACCACAAGCGTCTGCAAATCCGCGTTAGACCAGCTATCATCACCCAGAGGACAGAGCCAAGTGAGTGGAGGCAGAAGCCTGGGTCTCTCTTGGTCGCCAGGCAGGAGCTGCAGCCCCTAATCCCAGAGGTAACAGTACCAGGGTAGTGAGGTTGGAAGAAGCTCTCCAGTCAGAACTCCTAGATCTTCCAGGGTGGGCAGGAAATGCGTCCGTGTGCAGAGGTGATGGTGGAGGGGTCCGCTGAGGCAAAGTAGAAAGCAGAGAGACACCGGGAAGGGAGATGGCAAGTGCTGGGATGTCGAGCCTGCTGTGGCTTAAAGTGCTTCAGGCCTCGTCCTGCTGAGATTCAAAGAGCGATACCCTCGTTTGCACAGCTCTCTCTCTGTTCTACCAAGTCACAGGCTCAGAATAAGTGGGTGGCATGAAAAAGCCACAGACTATTTCTAAAGAAGTTCAGCCTATTACTTGCGAGAAAATGCAGTCATGAAGGAGCAGGTGACCAATTACTGGAAGAAAAAGTCCTTAGGAGACCAGCGTTCATTACCAGATAGGAACGATTTTTCTCAGCTCTATCAGCTGCTTGTGTACAAACGCAGGATTCTCCAGAATTTAAGCATCCTGCACAATTATGCGTTCCTTTGTCATTTCAACACTCTGCCTCACCTCATGGCCTTTATCAAGGTTATATTCTTAATTTCGTACCCCTAAGTCCCCTCCCCCCTTTTTTTATCAATTGGAAGGTGGATTTTAGCCAACAATAGCTTTCCTGCTAGGACTTAGAGCATAATTTCCTAAGCATGGCTTTTATTTTCTTGCATGTCCAGAAGGAACATCACCACTAAAGCAGGAGAGGGAAACAGGACCCTGCTGGAGACCCTCAACACCCGCAAATCGATGGGCGTCTCAGTCCTAATGAAACCTGAACGCGTGTCTTTGCAAAGTGGATTCTCCGGTCACAGGTGTGCAAAGCCATGGATGGGTTTATATTGAATTTGCCAGGGAAGAGCCATCTTTCTTCCATGACATCCCATTTCCAGTTTCTCTGCTGATCATCAGTTTTCCTCAGAGGTCTGACACAAGTTATGATGTTTGGGTAGAAATCAGGAAACGAGCCTCCCTTATCATGGGCTGCGTTTCCAACAGTCACAGGGCATCTTCCACAGAAGGAAAGTTCCTGGATCATGACAGGGAAAGAGGGCAAGAAGTTCGCCCATGGTAATGGAAATGCTGTGGGGACCAGGGCTGTGTCAAGCCAACTTCCTATCCAACCCAGGGCCACCAGATGTGTGCAGGATGCTTCCCGCAGGACTCCTGATGCCCATCCTAAAGCCCCACGCTGCAGAGCTGTGGGCCCAGAGGAATATCTGCACCCTAGATACTTTTCTGCCTTGGTCAAGAATAAAATCCTCTACCCCTCCTCTTGCTGTGGGATCTGGAAAAGGTACAATTGGGTAGCAGGGATCGCCACAGGCACGTCAGGGGGTCCGGGAGCCGGCAAGTGTAGATTGCCCACAGGGCATCTGGTACCTGATACACACTCGAAGGAACACCAGCCCTTCCGAGCAAAGAAAATGAAGCCAGACTTAGTGATACCAATTAGGGTTAAGTGAAAAATCAAAGTGGAAGAAGATCCATGGTTTGTGAGGACTCCTGCCTACGCGGGGAGGCGGGGGGTTCAAGGTGGTGAGGGGAGGAGACAGGAGCGCCAAGCATTTTTGTCAGGCAGCAGTGAGCTTTGCTGTTGTGTTGTTGACTTCACGGAGTTGTATTTCCTATGGGACAGATCATTTTCCTCTGAGGAGAAATCACCCTTCCTCCCAAGCCGGAGGGCATAAAATTGTCTCCAGAAGGAAAGAATCTACCTTCAGGTGGTGATCGTCTCCTTCTGGGCCCTGAATAAAGCATGAACCACAAACACAGATCTATCACCGAAAGAACTACAACCGGCCCCGGGGAGTTTTTCTTGTCAAAGCGCTGCTTGAGGAGACCTCTTCACTGGGCAGGGAGTTTTTTTTAGCAGGAGATGGTGCTTCAAAGGCCCCTTCGTTTGCTGTCCAAGGTCCTCAGATCAATATTCTCACTGAACTGTTTCCTTCCCGGCCTGGACGGCCCCTCTGTGCGGCTCTCCTTCCAGCCCATCTCCTCCCAGATCTGCCCCCAGGAAACCTCACCAGGAAAATCTCCATAAACTGTAATGAAGGCCCCGAACAAGAGACTGTTTCCACAAAAGCTGGATTCCTGCAAGGTATTTGTTCTGAGGAGCTTTCTTGTGTTTAGATCATTAATTTGAATGAGGTGAGCAGCAAGAAGCCTCATCTAATTTAGGTTAGACAGTAGCCACTAAGGTGGAGGTGGGCTTCGCCCTCCTTCCTCAGGAGGACCCAGCTTGCTCTCCCCCATCCCAGGTTCTGTCGCCAAAACCAGCCCAAGAAATCAAACAGACATGAGGGGTGCCTGGGTGGCTCAGTCATTAAGCGTCTGCCTTCGGCTCAGGTCATGAGCCCAGGGTCCTGGGATCGAGCCCCAAATCGGGCTCCCTGCTTGGCGGGAAGCCTGCTTCTCCCTCTCCCACTCCCCCTGCTTGAGTTCCCTCTCTCGCTGTCTCTCTCTCTCTCTCTGTCAAAATAAATAAAATCTTTAAAAAAAAAAAAAAAGAAATCAAACAAACAAGAGCAACACGTGCTGGATTTTGTTTGGTTTGTTTGGTAGCAAACATAAATACTTTAGATCTTCACCATGGTTCCCACCCCACTAACTCCATGAGCCCCAGTTTCGGAGAGCTGCCCAGCCAGCCGCTCTTTCCTGCATCCCTGGCTTCTAGGTTGAGTCCCAGGGACACAAAACCCAGGAGGTACAGTCGCGTTTAGCAAGAAAATGTTCCAAACCTGGCAGTCCTGTCTGTGGGGTCACTGTTCCGTCCCAGGTACCCCCCCCTTCCAGGGCCGGTGCCTTGGGTTCTCACTGACTCCACTGGGTGCTGCCCACTCCCACTTCCCGGCAACCAGTGCGGTGGGCGCCCACCGGCTCACTCTGTCACCTGTGTGTGGGGCCCCATGTCCTCGGTCCAACACCACACCCCCGTCCCCCCCCCCTTCCCGGGGCGCAGCCCCTGCTGGGGTCTGCTGGCCCTCCATCTCCTGTGGAAGCTCAGCTGCTGCGTTTTGGGAGCTCCCACCTGGCAGAGGACAGGGATTCATAAGCAGATCAATTGCAGTGTAAAATGGTTAAGAGCTACATAAGAAAATAAATAGGGTTGGGAAGCAAAACCACAAAAAAAGAAAGAAAAAAGATGGATTAACAGGATTAGGGGAAGGGAGAGAGGACGGAGACAACAAGATAGGCTCCCCAGAGAAGGTGACATTGGATTAAGACTTCAAGACAAGGGAGCGCTGGCCAGGCAGGGGCAGGGGGAGCAGGGCCCCTGGGCCCCCTTAGCTCCTGTCTACAGCAGGACCCGCAGGGTGGATCCACACAGGTGGGCTGAGCTCCTGGCCTGGAGATCACGGCTGTTTCGTTATAGAAGATTCCTGAATTCAGTGCCCTCTCTGACTGGGGCTCCTCCTGGGGTTCACCCAGCCAGCAGCTGCCCCCCACTCTGGCCATGCACTGCTCATCACTCCAGACGGCACTCACAGGAGAGTGACAGTCACGTGTCCCCAAGGGAACACTTCCCAGGACTCCCAAAACAGGCTGGGACACTCGACTGAAATGTCTGTGCCCTCACGTGGTGTTGCTGCCCCCAAGTCGTGCAGGTGTTGATGTGGGGAACAAAGGCAGAAGAGAAATTATTAAATTTCCTTACTCCCTACAGCCCATTGACAAGTCCTTGAAACAGACAGAGTGACCTTCCTCTAGGGACTCAACTGCCTCGAGGTTGACACTTTGCTAAGGGCAACAGGCAATCCTAGCCCAACCCCCAGGATCCTGTAAGTCTCCTTTAACATATAAAAATTCCCTTGGAAACTTCCTTTATCTCTACCCCACCCGCAGGATACATGTTGGCAATCATCCCCCAAGCATACGGCCCACCGATATACATCTATCTGAAGGGTCTCATGACTCAGGTTTTATTAGACGGTAATAAATGACCTTTTCCCAATAATAGCTAGCCCCCTCAAGGTCCCAGAAACCTTGTTTCCAAATTCCTTAGAGACTTACCCTATCCTAACCCTCTCCCAACTTGAAAGTATATAATGGGCCAATTCTCCTGACCCCATTGCAGTTCTTTCTGCCCATGGGTCCCGTCCCTGTGCTTTAATAAAGCCACCTTTTTGCACCAAAGACGTCTCAAGAATTCTTTCTTGGCTGTCGGCTTCGAACCCTAACAACTTTCCTACATCAGTGTCCCTGCTGAAGCCACCATCAGAGCATGCGTGTAGTACCTACCTGTGTGACATCATCGCTCTATAAAATGTGATAGAAACATGCCCAGCAGAAAAGGACACTGAATCTTCCTTTTTATCTCAATCATATGGCAAACAATATTTCTGTGAATAAAAAGGATGTGAAAGCGGTGAAGTATTGTGAAGACAAAAAGCGCACTATGAACTAGAAAGATCACTGGGGGCCTTAGCCTCTGTTGACCTGCCACTGAGTCCTGTCTCTGCCCGATGGCCATATGATCTCTGATGAGTCTTCTGGACACGGGTGTTTTCCCCATGTGCTCCAGCACTTTACATGAACAGAAAACATTGAAGTGTTTTCCATGTTGAAGACAATACACGTGGTGTCTGGCTGCTCCATAGATGAGGATGAAATTTTACAGGAATGATAGCCTGGTGGCAGATAAAGATGATGCAGTTAAAACCCACTCCCTATTGGGGGCACCTGGGTGGTGCAGTTGGTTGAGCATCTGACTTGATTTTGGCTCAGGTCGTGATGCCAGGGTCCTGGGATTGAGCCCTGCATCAGGCTTTGCACTTGGCGGGGAATCTGCTTAAGATTCTCTCCCTCTCCCGCTGCCCCTTCTGCTCATGCTCTCTCTCTCTCTCTCTCTCTCAAATAAATAAATTAATTTAAAAGAACTCACTTCCTATTGGCAAGCCACAATCTTATTATAATATTAGTAAACATATTCCAAAAATTAAGACAAAATATGTTCTCTTTGCACAAGTTCTGGTCCTTGACATGAAATTGTTTGTCCTCTAACTTGTAAAATGCTTACCAGACTGAAAACTGAACAAGTAAAGCCATAAAGGTCTGTGAATACAAAACAAGTCTTAAGAGTACGCAAACAAAGACAGGACAATCCTAAGCTTGCAGATGGGTTTTGTGACAATTGGGAATGGAGACATGGGAGTTGCCTGTTTAGCTATTGTTTGGTAAATCCATTACCCAGAAGCTGCTGCCCAGATGATTCTGGAAATGAAAACCATGGAGTCGGCCTGGCAGGGTGGCCCAAGCCAGGGCATCCACAGAGGCAGGAACAGGGAGAAGGAGAAAACAGGCCAACATAATAGACTGAGAGCAGGAGACTTCCCTAGGGGTTGAAGAGCTGCTTTTGACCCAGCCCAGTGTTGGCAAGACGAAGATTCTGTAAGGCTGTCCCTGACACCAGGCCTGGGGTGACCCGGGTGCTGATTCACACCAGGAAGGCCAGCTGTCCCTGGATTCATCTCCCAGCCTGGCCCCTCAGAGCCTCCTTATTCTTATGCTCTGCCAGTCTTGTTCCCTCCTTGTAAGCACATACTGGAAGGATATTTCCACCCCTACCTTCAAGGCTAAAGCCCAAGATGTGGGGGAACTTTTCTATGTATCCAAATGCAGAACCTAAGTGCAGTGAGAACCTTTTACAGCAAATTAGGGAGCCTTTGATCTTTGGGGAAAATAAGGCTCTCTTATGTCAAGTTGAAGATTAAATGAAACTCTCCTTACCCAACGGAAAGCATCCTTGGGCATCCTGAGCATCAAAGGGATTCTAGAAGGCAGCATGCTGATGAGGAATGGAAAAGGAATACATAATAAGCACCTCTTCCATATCACTAAAGTGTAGATTTAAGAAATACCAAGTACGAAATTTGGTAAATCATGTTTTATGGCTTAGAAGACATTTAAGTTTTCAGGAAAGAGAAATCTTTAGGGCTTTTATCATTCCCAAATTGCCCCAGGGTCCAGTGGTCTTGAAATGGGAGGGTAATAGATGCACTAAATCTTGTAGAGTCGATGGCTATGCCAAGCAGCATCTCTCATCACAAAGCAAAAGACTTGGGTATCAGATCAGTCCCACTAGGGAAGAATAGAAGGTCCTTCTGCAGTAGCCATCTCTGACTTCACAGCAAGAACCTTACAAACAGGTGGCTCTAAGTCCAAGAGGTAAGTCTAGGTGGGTACATACAAATGCAGTCATGACTTCACATGAAGAAAAACGAAGATGAAAGCAGCTGCCAGCATGCCACTTGGAGAAAATACCATGTTTGAAATTATCAACCCAAAGAAGATGTAACTGAAAGATACCTACCAATGGTGTATTTATGAAATAAACCAAAACGTAAAGTAGAAACTCTTTTGAGTCGAAATGAAATGTGTGACATAAAATGCAACATCAGAATTTGTAGGATGTTGCTAAAGCTGTATTTAAAGGAGAACTTATAACATTACTTATGTTAAAAGAGAAGGTCTCAATGACCTCAGATTCCACCTTAAAAACTAAGAAAAAGAAAGCAAATTAAACCCACAGTAAATTAAAAAAATAGAAAATAATAAAGATCAGAGCAGACACTGATAAGATAAATACCATGCAGAAAATCTATGAAATGAAAAGTTGGTTTGTTGAAAAGATCAATCATATTGATAAACCTCAGGGAAAAAAGAGGGAAACTGAAAGTTAATATCGGAAATGAGAGAGGAGACATCACCACAGATGCTACAAATATGAAAAAGATAGAAAAGAATAACACAAACAATTCTATGTCAATAAACCTGACAACATAAATGAAGTGGACACATTCTCTAAAACACATCAACAACCAAAGCTCACTGAAGAAGACAGATAACCTGAGTAGGTCTAAATTTGTAAAACGATGCTGCGGTTTACAAACTTCCCACAGAAAAAACTCCAGGCTCTGATGATATTGCTGGTCCCCTGTACCAAAAATTTGAGGAAGAAGTAATACTAAATGTCCACAAACTCAGAAAACTGCAGAGGAAGAAATGTTCGCTGTATCCTGATGCCAAACATAAAAACATTATAAGAAAAGAAGTAAAATAAAACTATGTATCAATATCCCTAATGAACATATATTCGAGGATTATGAACAAAATTTTAGGATATCAAATGTGACAATATATAAAAATGACCATACCTTACGACCAAATGGAGTTTATACCAGGAACACAAGATTGTTCTTGTATTTGGAAATCGATGTAATTCACCAATATTAATATACTAGAAAAAAAGAGCAGGAACAATATTTGAAAAAATCCAACATTCATTCCTGATGAAAATTCTTAGCAAACTTGCAATAGAAGGGAACTTTCTCAACCTGAGTAAGAACACGTATGAAAAACCTACAATTAGTATAATATTAAGTAGAAAAAGGATAATTTTGTTTCCTCCAAGATTCAAGATCGGGAACAAGATATGGATGTTCACTTTCCTCACTCCCATTCAAAATTGCATATTGCAATCAGGCAAGAAAAGGAAACAAAGGGCACCCAGGTTGGAAATAAAAAATAAAACTTTGTTTGCAGGCAGCACAGTTTTGCTTGTAGAAAATTGATGGTATTGTTAGCACCATCACTGGGCAGAAGTTAAGGCAACGAGAACAGAGTTTATTCAGGAGCTCTTGCAATAGAGAAAGAGACCTTGGTACGGAACTGGGCTTACTTCTGAATACAGCGTGGACAGTGGGGATGTATAGCCACTGAGCAGGGTGGAAATCCACTAAGAGGAGACAGCAGGGGTGAGGGGGGAGTGGGACTAAACTGACGGGGCAGGATTCGGGCTGAGGGCAGGCCAGGATGATCAGACAACCCCCGGGGCATGAGGACTCTGATCAGATATCCAGGGTGAGGGTTCCTCTCTAAACCCATGTTGCAAGATTCTTGCCACACGGGGCCACACAGGCCTGACCAGGACAGATGCCAAGGCCGAGACCCGGAGGGCCCTCCTGGGAGCCCGATTAGAGCTTAGTCAAGGATAGAGTCACGTCCATATCCACATACACATGCACACACACACATACATGTACACACACATGCACACTGCACACTGCACACACGAGAAACCATACCGTGCACACACAACACACACATACACACGTGGACACCACACAGACACCACACGCACAAAACACGATACATCACACACACATAAAAAACTACAACAACCAGTAAGCAAGCTGAGAAAGTTTTCAGGATACAAGATTTGTGTACAAAAATCAGTTATACTCTAAGAGTCAGCAAACTATAGCTCAAACGTCCGAACAGCATGTGAGCTGGGAATTGTTTTTGCATTTTTTGTGTTGGCAATAAAACTTTATTTGCCAATTTTAAGGCCTATTTTCAGGAAGGTGGTCCATAAAATTTTTTGCTTTTACATTTTAAAAGTTCTAAAAAAGAATATGGAACAATTACATTATGTGGCTCACAAAGCCTATTTATTGCTGGCCCCGTTCCCCCTCCAAAATAAATAAATAAATAAACAAACAAATAAATCAATAAATACCCACCATCCACTTTCTATATAAGTGAAACCAACATTCAGAAATTCAAATAAAATTTGAATTTATAACAATATAAAATTTATAACAATATAAAAAATATGAAATATTTAGGGATAAATCTTACACAAGATGTGGATCTCTTGTACGTGGAAAACTAAGAAAAGCATGGCTGTGAGAAATTAAAGAAGACCTAAATAAAAGGAAAGAAATAGCTTGTTTGGGAGTCAAAAGATTCAGTATTACGAAGTTGTCGATTATTCTCAAACTGATCTACATATTCAACAGAATCCCAATCAAAACTCCAGTAGATTTTGTTTTGTTTTTTGTAGAAGCTGAAAAACCAATTCTAAAATTCATATAAAAATGGGCAAGACTCGATACAACAGAAACAATTTCAAAAAACAAACAAACAAACAAACAAACCAAAATTGAAGGGCTAACGTGTCTTGATTTCAACATTTATTACAAAACTATAGTAATTAAGAGAGTGTGGTATTGGCATTAAGATAGACAAACAGACCAGTGTAGCCGGATAGAGTCCAGCAAGAGACCCACACATATATGGAAATTGATTCTTGGCGAAAGTGCAAAGACAATCCAGTGGAGAAAAAAAACTGTCTTTTAACAAATTGTGCTAGGATGCTTAGATATCCACATACAAAAAGTAAACTTGGATCTATGCTTTGAGTCCAACACAATAATTCAAAATGGTCATAGACCTAATGAAAAACCTGAAACCACTGATCTTCTAGAAGAGAAGTATCTGTGGTTTGGAGTTGGGCAGAGATTTCTTAGATATGAATCAAAATGTGTGAACTATAAAAGATTCCATAAGTTGGACTTCATCAGAATTAAATACTTCTGTTCTTCAACACTGTTAGGAGTAATAAAGAGAAGGCACAGACTGAGAAAAAATATTTGCAAATCATGTATCTGAAAAAGGTCTCATATCCTGAATATACAAAGAATTATCAAAACTCAAAAAAAGCACCTCGTTTAAAAATAAGCAAACATTTGAGCAGACATTTCACTAAAGAAGATATGTGACAAACATATTGAGAAAAATCTTTAAACATTATTAGTCATTAGATAAACACAAATGAAAACCACAGTGATGTATCACTATACCTATAAGAATGCCTCAAATCAAAAAGACTGACCGAGTTTTGGCGTGGGTGTGGAGGAACTCTCATATGCTGTAAGTGGAAAGATGAAATGGTAAATCACTTTAAAAAACAGTTTCTAGGGCGCCTGGGTGGCTCAGTCGGTTAAGCGACTGCCTTCGGCTCAGGTCATGATCCTGGAGTCCTGGGATCGAGTCCTGCATCTGGCTCCCTCCTCGGCGGGGAGTCTGCTTCTCCCTTTGACCCTATCCCCTCTCATGTGTTCTCTCTCTCTCATTCTCTCTCTCTCAAATAAATAAATAAAATCTTTAAAAAAAAAAAAACAGTTTCTAGTTTCTTAAATATCCTTTTCCTTACTGTATAATGGAGCCCTTCCTCTCAGGTATTTACCCAAGAGAAAAGAGAACTTAAGTTCATACAAAGATTTTTACACAAATGTTCATAACAGCTTTATGTGTAAGAGGTCAAAACCGGAAACAACAAAATGCACATCAACATATGAATGGATAAACCAATTGTGATATGGCCATACCAAGGCATGCCATGCGGTAATAAAAATGAGCTAATAACGATACACGTAACATGTATGAACCTCAAGATACTTATGTGAAGGGACTAAAACAAAGGTGAGTATGTATACTTTGTATGCTTTTGTTTCGTAAAAACATGCAAAAATTGCAGTGGCCTTCAATGATAGGGACACGAGGACACCCACTGATTAAGACGAAGGAATTTTTGGCTCCTTAATGTGATTTCTTTTCTTTTTTCTTTCTTTCTTTTTTTTTTTTTTGTCGTCGTTGTTGTTGTTTGTTTGTTTGTTTCTTGGTGAGAAGTGTTTCCGACAGCAATGTCAGGAAATTCTTTTGGAGAAGATACTGCTCTCCATCGTGCTGATTGCAAAGGTTAAGTTCTCTTTCTTCCTTCCTAACAAGTGACTTAACATCATAGTTTAGAGGTAAATGCTCTCCAGCTTTGCGCAGGGGCGGTATCGTAGCCAATGAGGTTTATCCGAGGCGCGATTATTGCTAAGAGGTAAATGCTCTCCTTCCCTGCTTCTAGGCACCTCCCAAGGCTCACAGGACCTGTAGCTGGGAAGGGCAAAGCAGTCTGGAGAGGAGGAAGGGTGGAGGTGTGCAGCGTGCCCGCATCCGCGATGGCCTAGGACCATTGCACAGTGAGCCTGAAGCTCCAGGATGGAGTGTGTCAGAATTAAAATCTTTACCCACTGCATATATATTTTTTCTCAGAAGAGCCATTGATCTGGGCAGAAGCTAGATGGATACCTGGTTTTTGTCTGTTTCTTACTAATTGAGCAGAATTCCTTTCCAGATCTCTTTACTAACCGGAATTTGAGGCCACTTCACTTGGTACATGTCACCAGTTTGCTAGGAAAAAAAAATAGCTGGGTAAAAAAAAGGGAACACACTTAAAAATTTTTTTTCATTAGGGTTAGGCTGCTGAGATCTACTGAATTTCAAATGCATGCCTTCCAGGAGTATGAATCTCCAGCGAAGAATGAAATACTCAAGTTAGGACAGTCATAAGCATATTCCACTAATGTAAGACTCAAGAGTTCCTTGTGCAGATGGAGATCTCTGAGTTTATTCTTTGAATCTATTTATTATACTCTTTGAAGCAGAATAGTAACTGTGAAGCTACAAATTAGATGCCTATTTGATATGAGAAATTAAGGAAATAAAGTGTAGTTAAACAAAAATTCAGGGTGGATTTCTGAGCAAAATTAGATTGTTTTATAATCCATTTCATAGAGCTATAGAAATGTACTGTCAAATATCACTTGGAACATATATTAATCAAAATAATATTGTCTTTGTAGATTCATTTTAGCCATGTTCAAATATTAATACCAGGAGGATCAAGGTAGAGAAATCAAAAGATAATAAATATGCAATTTTTTCCTCAATATGCTGACATCCTCTGTATTTGAAAAAAAAAATGTTCCTAAAAGCACTCATTTTCTAACTCTACCAGGCGTCAACACACCTTGTCTGTGAAGAGTCAAATAATGAACATTTAAAGCTTCATGGGCCATGCCTTCCCTGTCAGGACGACTCCACTCTGTCCTTGTAGTATAAAAGCAGCCACAGACAATGCGTAAATAAATGAATATGGCTGTGCTCCAATATCCCTTTCTTTGCGAAACAGGCTGTAGGCCACATTGGGCCCATGAACCATAGTTTGTTGATTCCTGATCTAAACCTGTGTCCCCATGTCCCTGCCTTGACTCTTCCCACTGTCTCATCTGGAACAAGAGCCTAGCCCAGTCACTAAGGGCATGAGCACAGAGCACCTGTTTGGGGGATGCACATTTGGGCAGGGATGGAGCTGCAACTGTCCTGAGTGGGTCTGCAGGAAGCTTTCGGGCTCTGTCAGAAGCACAATGGTTATTATCTAGACGAACTTTAACATAACAACTGGCACCCTTGTTGAAAATCATTTGACCCCGTAGGTGAGGATTAACTTCTGGGCTCCCTGTTCTATACCAATGATCTATATGCCTTTGTTCTTTCCTTTCAAGATGATTTTGGCTTTTTGGGGTCCCCTGGGATTCCATAGGAATCCAATACGGAAAGAACAGTCTTTTCCACAGATGGTGCTATGAAAACTGGATATCCACATACAAATAATTAAGTTGAACCTTTATCTAACACCATATATAACAATTATATTGGACCAAAATAGGTCAAAGACCTAAATGTAAGAGCTGAAAGTAAATTTTTAGTAGGAAACATAGGAGAAATCTCCATGGCATTGAATCTGACGTGATTTCTTAGATATGACATAAAAAGCTCAGACGACAAAGAAAAAATAGATACATTGGATTGCATCAAAATTTTAAAAATATTTTGTACACCAAAGGTTGATATCAAAACTGTGAAAATACAGGGGCACCTGGGTGGTGCAGTCGGTTAAGCATATAACTCTTGGTTTGGGCTCAGGTCTGATCTCAGGGTCGTGAGGTCGAGCCCCACCTCGAGCCCCACGTCAGTCTCTATGCTGAGCCCAGAGTCTGCTTGAGTTTCTCTCTCCCTCTTCCTCTGCCCCTCCCCACTGTGCTCTCTCCTCTCTAAAATAAATAAATAATTTTTTTTAAGTGTGAAAAGACAACCCACAGAAAAGAAGAAAATACTTGCAAATCATATATTCAATAAAGAGTTAATATCCATAATATACGAAAAAAACCCTCCTACATCTCAACACCAAACAATCAAGTAACCCAATAGAAAAATGGGCCAAGTACTTAAACAGGTGTTTCTTCAAAGAAGATAAACAAATGGCCAATAAGTACATGAAAAGATGTTCAAAATTCTAGTCATTAGGAAAATGCAAATCAAAACCACAATGAAATATCACTTCACATTCACTAGGATGGTGTTTATCTAAAACGAATGAACAAACAAAACCCAACAAATATTGGTGAGGGTTTGAATAAATTGGAACCCATATGCATTGTTGGAGGTACTATAAAATGCTGCAGCCACTGTGGAAAATAGTCTGATGGTTCTTCAGAAAGTTAAATACAGAATTCCACATGACCCAACAATTTCACTTCTGGGTCATATTCGAAAGAACTGAAAGGAGAAACTCAGATATTTATATCACTGTTCATAGAAGCATTATTCACAATAACCAAAGGGTGGAAACAAGCCAATTGTTCATCAACCGATGAATGGGTAAGCTGGAAGCAAATGTGGTATATCCAAACAATGGAATATTATTCATTCTTAAAAATAAATAAAATTCTGATACATGCTACAACATGGATGGACCTTGAAAAGATGATGCTATGTGGAATAAGCCAGATGCAAAAGAAAAAGTATTGTATGATTTCATTTATATGAATTACGTGGAATAGGCAAATTCACAGAGATGGAACATAGACGAAGGTTAGCAGGGGTGAGGGGAGAGGCAGATGGAAAGCTGTTCAGTGGGTGCAGAGTTTCTATTTGGGGTGATGAAAAAATTTTGGTAATCAATAGTGGCTATAATTGTACAACACGGTGAATGCACTTAATTCCATTGAATTGTGCACTCAAAAGTGGTTAAAATGTTAAATTTTATTGTATATATACTTTATTACAATAAAAGAAACTGCAAAGAAGCAAGTTTACACACCATGCTTCAAATGCTACAGTTGCTATTTCCTAGTATGAAATAAGCACAATCATAAATATTTTGAGCTGAAAGGCATAGGTCATCTGTGTCAGCAATCAGACCTTGAAGTATAGTTTTATTTTAATAAAACTAAGAGAACTCACGAATCCTCCAAATTCAATGGCTATTTAGGAATTGCTATGTTGAGAGCCTGTGGGGTGGCACCCTGATTGGGACAGTTGTATGGTGTTCCTTCAAACTGTGTTTGCCTGGAAAAACACAGTTTTCATTTAGAATGTCTGTGAAACATCGGTAGGAAGCAAAGTTTTCTAAGATGCTTTAATTATCATTTCAGATAAGATTATGGGAACATGAATACATCAATCAACTGTCTTATCCAAGAATGCTATTATTGTTGGAATCCTTGTTTCTAAAGGCTATAGAACTGGCAGAAACAATCGGTGCAATTGGTCTACCCCAAGTAACAGGTGAGGACATCAGGTAACCCTCTAGACCCCTGGTCATCAGCCTTCTTTGGAAGGTTAAGGACCTGTTGAGATCCCCTTTTGGCCTGTCATCTCTTCACATTGCCTTGAGAATTTTTTCTTGCAAAAATTGAAGTCAGAATAAAGTTCTGCCTCTTTATCGTCCCTCTTTCTAGCCAGTTGCCTAAACAAGCCAACCAGTTCTTCATCTTAGGAGTTCAACCACTAGTCACCATAGAAGAATGAATAGGGGATAACAAAACTATACCACGGGGGGATATCTCAAGACATGCCAAAAAAGTGTGGCTTTGGTCTTTATTAAAATGTAAATGGAGAACAGTCTGTATGATCAACTTTATTACTCTATCTTTGATGACCTCTTAATACTTCCCTGGAAACAAGGTTCCTATCTTCTTCCATTTTCCTTTAATCCCCACAGTTGGAATGGAATCCTTTTAGTTCCTTGTGGCAAAGCCCCTCTCTCGGTCTTAGTGTTCTACATGCTTCACAAATAAACTTTTAGCAGTATTTTTAAGATAGAAGGTGGTATTTGCATAAGCCTTCCAGAAGAGAACAAAATCTAAAGGAGCCATTGACATGCTGGTGGGAGGGTCTTACTAGCATTGATAATGGGTAATTGCTAGTCCAGATAATAAGCAGCCCTCCCGATTCTTGAGGCTACCATGACCTGATATTCTTTTAGGAGAAATGCCTCTCCCTCACTCTGAGCCCACCCCAGAAGCAAGGGAGTGGCACATGACCCAGACATCAGTACTTTTCATCCTTTGGTGTCAGTGATTGGGTAATGACCATCCTCACTGATAGAGAATCCCTAACATTCTCAGGATGGAAGGGATCATCCACAATTCCCTACCATGGATTCTCTGGGACGAATAAAATGGGAAGAAAACATCCCCCACATCCTTCATTAATGGCCAATGTAATGATTATTTCTGGAGAACTACTTTATACTTGTTTCAAAATTGCATAGGATGTTTATTCTCTTATCCCGGTTATAGGATGAATGCCAAGGGAGCTGAGCGGGAAAATTTTGTTTTGTTTCCTTTTGTTTTAAGAATTCATACTAAAAGTTTATTTTTAAGTTCATTTTAGTTTTATATACTTATTTAAGTAATCTCTATACCCACTGTGGGGCTCAAACTCATGACCCCAAGATCAAGAGTCGCACACTCTTCTGGCTGAGCCAGCTGGGAGTCCCTTCAGCTACTATCTTTACAAGTTTTCACGCTCCCAGAAGTTTATATGTGTCTCATGTCCCTTCCCTACAAAGGGGGCTGATGGTAAAGGTTGATTCTCATTCCTGAAAAGAAAGGAACAAGGTTACCGCAGTAGGGCCAATTCAATGCAGTCCTCCTGTGGTCTTATAAACGTAAGCAACCAGTCAATTGCAGGTGTTTGAACGAACACCTTCTGTGTGCTTACCACTGTGCCTGGCTCAATGCCAGCTCTCAGAGGATTTACTTAATTTAGGAATTAAATCAGTCATACTGGACCAAATTGAAACTAATTCATTCTTCAAGTCCACAGCCCTGAGTGTCAGTAAAGGCAGTGGGGACAGGCTTCTTGATCATGTAAATGTCATTCTGGTCACACAGGCTTGGCCAGGATGGCTGATGGGGGGGGATACCAGGATCTGTACAAAGTGCCAGTGTGATGACCTTTGAGTAACTTCATTCCTTTTTTTTAATTACTGAAGAATAATTGACATAAATATTTTATTAGTTTCAGGTGTACAACATAGTGGTTCAATATTTTTATATACATTACAAATGCGTAACTCTATTCTATAGACAGAGACAAGTTCTTTCACATTGGATTTTTGTATACCTCAATTTCTATAAGGCTTTTTTTTTTTTTTTGGTCTCATTTAATCTCCTCAACAATCTCATGGAGTCTGTTCTATTGTCTCATTCTCAGATGGAAACATGGGTGAAAGACAGATAAGCTACTCTCCCAAGTTCACCCTGCTGACTAGTGATCGAGTCTGGATTAAGAATTCCCATCTTCACTCAAACCTCTGAGCCCTTGGGAAGCCACACTACAGCCTGAGCATATGCAGCCCATTGGACAATGAAATTCTCATCCTTTGATTATTCCACAACAACTTCCTTTGTAATGATTAAGAGCTTAAAAGAAGGACCAAAGTCTACTTTTTACTAAAATGCTGTCTTTTTTGATAAGCCCAAGGATTTGGGATTCAGTGTGAAGAACAGAGAAAAGATGTTGCTCCATAATGTCCCATTTAAAGTGCTCTGTAGATGAAGAGAGAATTAATTATAATGTTATGTTTTAGTCAATTATGTTTTAAGGCGTCCTCTCCCACAAAAAAAAATATCCAGCAAATTATTTTTTGACAGGCTATTATGTATTCTAAACTAGTTATTCTCTAACAGTCACTAACTAAGGAACAAAATATGTTCACCACATCCTTCATTAATGGCCAATTTAATGGTTATTCCTGGAGAACTACTTTATACTTACTTCAAAATTTCATGGGATGTTTATTCTCTTATCCCGGTTGTCAGATGAATGCCAAGGGATTACAGAGAAAATTTTGTTTTGTTTTTTTGTTTTAAGAATTCATAGTAACACAAGCCCTCCATCAAACAGATGTGGAAGATCACTGGAAGGAAAACCAACATCTCAGAATCAGCAACAGTGCATTTTACCTGCCAGAATGTTCTGGCATTTAAATCTAGGGTCACAGTGCTCTCCTCTCTGCCATTCCCCTCTTTTGAGGACATTGGTACTGAGAAATATTTCTCTTTTGGGGAATACAAGGCTGACGATCCACAGTGATAGGTACCACCACAAGGCTCTGCAAACCAACAAATGTGTACCCATCACACAACTCTCCTGCTCTGGGCCAGGGTGTCTCTCAGATCAGCCGTCCTTTTTTAAAGAAATTGAACATCTTGGCTTTTCTTCAAAATCACCTCATATTTAATGCTGGCTCAGTAAACATAGCAAAACATAGTTGCAGGACACCCACTCTCTTTGCCCCCTGATGACATCTCTCACCGTTGAATCATCATTTCTTCCTCCTGATGCCACCGTGACGTCTCCACCACATCATTAGTTCTTATCCCTGCTGTCATCGCTGTCCGAGGCAGGGCTCTACACCCTGCTGAGGGAGGCCAGCTATGAGGCCAGTGAGGGCCTCCCTCCCATGATGGTAACCTCCACCCACCTGGGCAGAGCACATGGCCCAGGATGAACCACGAGGACAGCGAGCAGCCGAAGAAATACATTCTCAGCATCATTTTGATGGCAAAACCCCCTAATGTTTCTGGGCTATGAATAAGTATAAGGAGGGGCTCAATACGAACCTGGGAACATCAATGTGAATTACCTCTACTTAAGCAAGAGAGAAAACAAGATTTCAAGTAAGTGGTGATAGAAAAATACTAGTTCACTGAGTAATGGACCTGATTACTTTTCAATTTCCATATTCCTTTAATTCTACTCAGTGTACATCTAGTGAAATAAGACCTGGTGTATATTTATGTTTATGTTTTATATTTATCAAAGCTTTCCATTGAGAGGATGAATATTCTAAAATCTCTAAGTGAATATTTTACCATCTTTAAAGCACTTTGTGAGTCCCTTTTGCCTCTGGAGCTAGACAGGGCAAACATTATTAACGTGTTCTATTAATACATCACTTGTGAAGACCAGTGACAGACTAGGCACTGGCAAGACCTGACTAATACAGGACCAAGCTAATGAAAATGGGTCTGTATGGACATGGAAAAAGGTTTTATACATGACTGGTGGGTGAGATGATATAACTGGACCAAACAAGAGTTCGTCCACACAACATGTAGCAAGCCCATAAAACCTGCCACCAAGCTTTCACAGGGAAGGAAGATAGAATATTGGTGTGGCACCACCCAGAAGAACAAACAGATAATGCTCAAAAGTCCAGAACTCTCCAATGGCTTATAAGTGAGGGCTTTTAAGGGCAAAATTTGGGGCAGGGCCTCCCCCATCCATGACAGAGCCTGAGGTTTGCTCCAGGACCCCTTGTGGACCACTGAAGCAGGCATCTGTCTTATTCATTCAGATGAAAGAGTTAAGGCATGGCTGGACCGCCCAGGGATGCACAGACCCAGGTCCAAGACACAGGAACGCTGGCTTACCATGCAAAGGAACATGAAAGAATGCAACCCTACTAGCTTACACACACATAAGTAGTTAGAGCCCTTCCAGGCTGCTAATCAGCACTATCCTGTGCTCAGTAGAGATAAGAAACCCAGCCTGAGACTCCACTTTGGACTCTGTCTTAGGTGCCCAGGTGAGCGGGCTGACAGCTGGAGCCCACGCCCTGCCTTTCGGGCTGCCTCTGGTGGTGATGGATGCCCGCCCCCCCCAGAATGCTGTTGCTGTTGGGCATCCTGTCCCTGCGATAAGCAGTGGATGTGTAAGCGTGGTCATTGCAAGTCCTGTGAGTGTCTTCTCAGAACTCAGAACTCCAAGTTCACTTCCTTAGCAATGGAGCCCTGTTTGCCCACCACCATGAGAAAGGCAAGCAGTGCACGGAGGGACATGTGAGGAATGGACTTACCACAGGTGTGATCGCGTGGGGGAGAGGGAAGGGCTTCCCAGGATGATCAACGGGACGGTACCTTGAATCTAGATGGCAGAGGTGGTAGAATAATTTTTGTGTTGGATGAAGAAAGAACTGTTTTTAGTGGAGATGCCTGTGGGACCTCAGCCGGAGAGACATAGCAAACAGTTTCTGATCTGACTTATAATATATATATTTCTGCTCTTTAAAACACTCGCACTTTTTTTTCTCAGTCTTACTGAGATACAACTGACAGACAGCCCTGCATAAGCCTCACGTGTACAGCTCAGGGACTCGACTTCCATGAGGGTGAAATAATGACCACAGTATGTTGAATCAACATTCATCATCTCATCAATCTACAAAAAAAGAAAAAAAGAAAAAAAATCTGGTTTTTTCCCTTGCGATGAGAACTTCTAAAATGTACTCTCAGCAACTTACAGCATACCACGCAGCAGTGTTAACTGCAGGCATCGTGGTGTACTGACTTCTGTCTCCATCCGTCCTCTGTGGACTTTGGGGAAGCCTGAGTGGAGCTGAGAATCCTGGAGCAGAACACCGTCACTGATGCTCTCATTTTGCAGCAACACAGGGAGGGAGGAGTACTTTAGGTCTTAAGCTGGAGAGCCCAGGCAGTTCTCTCAAGTGGGAGAAACCAGCCTGAGGGAACTGACAGGATCGGGAGAGCACATAAAACGTTGATGACCGATTTATACGGTATGAGTCAACACAATGCGGTAATATCCATTATGTCTGTGGGCTGGCTGTGGTCCTGAGCCAGAGTTTTGTGTCCACTCCATAATGCAGGGCTGAACTTCCAACATGAGGAAGCACGCAGGAAGCTCAATATAACCTGAGTTTACACTCGATGACAATATCAAAGTGCGCTTGCTGTAATTTGCATTGGATCGGATGTATCCCACTGCCCAGGTGGGTGTGTGTCTGTCCATCTCTCTACAAGTATCCTCAGCTACGTCCGGTACGGCAGTAAGGAGGAGGATAATCGTCTTTTCCGCAACTGACAGTGTGGCAATGAAATGAGAAAAGAACAAGTCAGACATCAACCCACTCGACGTGGAAAATGTGTGACAAGAAATAGAGCTGAAGAATTTTAAAGCCTTTATCCCAAAGCACAGGTAATACGTAGGCAGACAACGTGACACTAAAGGTTCCAAACCTAAAATTTTTTAAATATGTTTCTCTTTATTACTGCCCAAGGTGTAAATGATAAATTAAAGAACAGAATGAGGTTTTTACATTTAGATATATATATATATATATTTTTTACCTTACATTAAATATCTTCCTGTGGTGGGTGTATTTTTCCTATCAGGAATGTTCAGGAATGACTTTCCAAAT
Organism: Neomonachus schauinslandi; assembly: GCF_002201575.2. Lineage (NCBI taxonomy): Eukaryota > Metazoa > Chordata > Mammalia > Carnivora > Phocidae > Neomonachus > Neomonachus schauinslandi. The sequence goes on from NC_058415.1 coordinate 5,332,142, forward strand.
TGCCTCTCAAAATGGGCTCACACACTTGGAAGCTTACCTTAGCTTTTCACACAGGGCATCTAGGAACAGTCCAAAGAGACTTCCCCTGGAGAGACAACACATATTCTGCGCCCCACTGATGATTATGAGGCCCCCCCCCAGTCATTTCACATACTAGGTCTGGGTTTTCCAGAAGTTACCTTCTGCTTGAGGGACATCCATAATCCCATTGGACATGCTTCTTTTTGTTAAATCAAGGCATCTCTTTCTTTATATGAATGAGGTAGATTCAAGATCTTTCTGTCATGGGCTCTGGGGTTCCAGGAGTTCATGAGCAAGAACATGGGCTCTGCCTGCCCACTTCCACAGGGATCTTGGCCATTGACCTTATTACATTGTGAGCCAAAGGGTCCTCATCTGTAAAGAGAAGGACGATAGGACGTGACTTGTAGGGTTGTGATAATGGTTGCAGAAGAAACACAGATCTGCAGATGCCTACGGGATGACCACAGGGCCAGGAGATGTCGGGCAGATTTCGGAGGAGGGATAAAGGAAGGTGGTGGGCAACTCACACTATTCCCAGAGCTGATTTTCCATCCTTCTGCCATGCTGTGGTGGGGAAGCATGTATGTGCATGTGATATCAGACCCAGGTAGGCATTGGCTTAGTCTTTCTTGAGAGTGATTCTGGGGAATTCTCAAAGCTTGGGGGCTAAATCATCAGAGTGAATTTGAATTTGACCCCTTCCTCCAAATCTAGCACCAAAAGACAGAAAGGCTTTAAATGCCCTCTATAGATGGAGAAATGGAGTTGGTAAGAGCCTCCTTGTACTTGGGGAACCTTAACAGTATGCACTGATGTCTTAGAGAGTCCACTAGTGAGAGGGGTGGGGTGCTCTGCTTTGAAACCCTCCAATCCAGAGGAGCAAGTGTATGCAAAAGAATCTATCACCTTGAGCCAAAGATCTCCTTTTGGGTAGATTTTTTTAAAGATCATCAGATGACTTTTTCCTTAAGCTTAAAATGTTACCACTAGATTTCTTTTGTGTTTTAACCAGAAACCAAATTGTTTTACTTAAAGAGGTGTCAGTGACCTCAGTCAACCATTAGCAGGGTAACAACTCTTCTGGATGCTCTTCTCTGCTGCCTTTCCCCTGAGGCCAACAGAATAAGAGACAATAATTTAATACCAGTTTTTTTTTTTTAAATGAGCAAACCAGAACAAGAAATTAAGTCAAAGATATTTTAAAAGCATAATAAGGAAATATGCTTTTTCAAAGTAAATATGAATGTGTAAAATTTAAGAAATTTTTTTTCTAATATACCTCTGGGACATAATTAACAAATACCCTTAGATAGGTATTTTTTTTTAAGATTTTTATTTCTTTATTTGACAGAGAGATAGAGAGAGAGCACAAGTAGGCAGAGTGGCAGGCAGAGGGAGAGGAAGAAGCAGGCTCTCCGCTGAGCAGGGAGCCAGATGCGGGGCTCGATCCCAGGACCCTGGGAACATGACCTGAGCCGAAGGCAACCACTAAGCCGACTGAGCCACCCAGGTGCCCCTAGATAAGTACTAAATAGAACAAAAATCTGCAAATCATTGAGGATCTGTACAGTATCTAATTCAAATGTCTTAATTACTGCCCTTGTTGGCAAAGAAAACACAATCCAGAACATCGGTTCTAGACAAAATCAGAGGTGAGTGGGATGGGGGTACAGAGGAAAGCCCACCTTTGACGACCTACTACATGCCAGTTACTGCCCTGAACACCTTCCCACTCGAAGACAATCCAAGTCCATCCAACGCGTCGGGGAGGTTTCAGGTAGTTGCCAAAGAGTCTCAGAATTTTTGTTTCCCTCAAGCTATTTTTATTTTTAAAAACCACATGATTTTCCAGAAAACAGCTAAAAAAAAAATGTTTCATGCTCAAATGAATTTCACGTTCTTGCGGAATGGCAGAAAACCACATGAGCCCCAGCTGGACCACAGTTAGAAATGGCTGCTCAAGTGATGAAATAGGGCCAATTGGGCAAATATGAAATGCTACCAGCACGTCGAGTAATAAAGAGCGACACTTAATGCTCTATTTATCTCTATATACAGCTCAAATCCACCAACAAAATTGCTTTATTGAGATGCAGACAAAAATCTTTTATCAGAAACAGTCATATTTTCTTCTCTTTGGTAATTAGAGAAGTGAACGTGGAGGGATTGAACAGTCAGTGGATAATAGGTTCAGAGAGATTAATTGGGTAGTTATAATTCAGTCTGGAATCTCAGTTTCTCCAAGGTCTGGGAGGTCGCCTGAACTCCTGAGAGTAACTGCCTTATGTTTCCAGTTATCAGCCCCTGTTCTTTCTTTGTTCTTAGTTTTGTAACAGATGTCGATAAAATACATTTTCAAGACTACAAAACAATCTATTGAAGAGTTTTGTAAGAAATTATTTAGGATTTTTGTGTGGAATGGAACAAGGAAATCACAGTGGCATTGCCTGGGAAGCAGAGGAATGATACAGGTATGAGTCAGTTTCCCATGAACTGCTCTTGCTGAGGAAAAAGAGAATCATGGTTCATTCGTAAATGCTTTGGACAAGCATTTCTGTGTGATCGAACTCAGTTCTTGATAAGCAAAACTCGCTATTGATTTAAACTCGCTAAGAAGTTTCCACAATGGTCTTTGTTTCCAGGCTTAAAAAAAAAACCACTTCCACATCTTTTTCGCTATCCAATATTTTCTATATTTAAATCAGGATTATTCAACCATTTTGAAACAATTGCATCAGAAACAATGTGTCAGAAACAGTTTTCAGGAAATGGCAGGAAAATTCTAGTATGTGAAATCTCTTGTGGTAAAGATGAAATTGTGTTTCTTTGGCTTGTAAATAAAAGATGATTACAGTTAGTCAAATACTAAATTGTACAACTTAAAAAACAGTCAATATTTATCCAAGATTTTGCAGTTGTCTGAGATACTATGTATCACACTCAAGACATTTGCTCATATTCTCCCACTTGTATGCTACAGGGAAATGGAGAGAAACACGGGACAGGCACGGGTGACGCAGCTGGTGGGTCACTGTTTCAGGTGCATCCCACACCAGGAACTGACCACTCTGACCACCCCCCGGGCTCATCATGTGCCCATGCAGAGAAGGGGCTGAGCAAATAAACGTATATTCAGGTCTAAAACTCCCACCTTTTCAGGTGCCTCTTCCTTCTTTAACTTAATGCAGATAGTTCAGAATAGTACAAATTATGGATTCTCTAAGTTTTAGAATAGTATAAGATTCCAAAATGTTGTTTAGAATTTTATTTTTCAGAAACAACAGTGACCCACCAGTTTACTTACTCCAATGACTGAGTGCTAATCCCACCAAGACGGAGGAAGTGCCTGAGTTCCCATCAGGATGTGGCCCCCCAGGTGGTCTCTCTCTATTCTCCTCTTTTTCACAAATCATAGACTTCTGACCCTGACATCTGAAAATCCGCGTCATTCTGATCCATCACCTTTCCAACGAATTCTGCGTTGTTCCCCAACATCCACTTGCCTGGCTTATCCTTATCTTTCCAAAGTGCCATGTCCTCATCTTAAATACCCTGACTCCTCTCCTCTGCCTGGCCACATCACTCCTCCTGGACCACCGGGTACCCTGCAAACTCTCCCCTTGCCCCGTGTCACATTCGCTCCCCCATGACATACCTACTGCACCTGTTGTTTGTCTTGCTTATTTTTACTATTAGTCAGGTATCATTTTGCATATCCTAATGCTTTTGAAAAACAGCTTTATTGAAGTATAATTAACATGCGGTATAGAACATATTTTAAGTGTACAATCTGATACACTTTGACACATGTGTGCACCTGTAAAACCATCACCAGAGTCAAGATAGTAAACATATCCATCAACCTCCAAAGCTTCCCTGTTCCTCTTTGTCATCTCCTCTCACTCCCTCCATCCCCAGGCAATCACAGATGTTTTCTATCAAAGATGAGTTTGAATTTTCTAGAATTTTGTATAAATGGAAATATACAGTATAGACCCCTTTTTTCTGGTCTGTTTCACTCAGTAAAATTATTTAGAGATTCATGTTACTGTTATTTTTATTGCAGAGGAGTGTTGTATGGATATTCATTACTTGTTTATTCTGGCTCATGTTTGCAGTCACTGCTCTGAAGAGAAGGACCCTTTTCGGCATGGTTCACATGAAGGGATAGATGAGGCGTGTTAGTTGGCCTTCGGCCCAATGGCACTTAACAGTGTGATGAGCTGTTTTAGCAACATAAAGCCAAAACCCAAGCCAAAAAAACCCCCCAAATTAGCATAATTCTAGGCTGCACTAATGGGTCCACAGCAAGCACTGTGCCCTCTCCGGGTACCATGTTATAACGTCTCCATATCATAAGGTGGAATAAGTGATGAGAGGCCCAGAAGGATGCCACCTGTGGACACGTTAGGGGAATGAATGTTGCGGCCACATCAGGTAGGGAAAGACACACGAAAGCCCAGCTCAGCTGCCTGTGGTGCCCAGAAGCAGGTGAGGAAGCTCAAGCTTATTCCTTATTGCTCTGGTCATGGAAATAGGACTATGGATGGCATGGCAGGCAGGTTCAATTCAAGGAATATACTCTAGTAATAGGGATTTGTAGGATAAATAAAGAGTTCCTGGAAGCATCGAGTGGAGATGGATGCCCATCTATCACCAGGGTTTGGAGGGATTCCTACCCCAGCAGGAACACTGCACCTGGTGATCTTGAAAGCATTGCCACAAAGTCAAATGGAAAAATTACAACTGAAGAAAGGTGAAGTATTTTCCCTTGAGGACCCAATCCTCAATCCTGTCTATGTCTTGGTGTTTCAGGTCTGCGGTCATTTTTGAGGATGGTTCTCAACCAGCATCCCATTAACCTCCTACGTCCAACTCTGGAGCTGACAGTATCAGAGGGAAATCCTGAAGGGAATGAGAAGAAGTAAAACTGGGCGGGGAGCCATCAGACCCTATTGCACTCCTGATGAACTGTCTGCCTAATTCAGGGTCAACTCTGGAGCACCGCTTTCCGATTTGAGAAGTTCCCAGTAGTATGGAAATGGCTAGGTCTTGGTACCCCTGCTTGGCTGACAAAGAGCACACCTGTGACTCCCAGCTCCTTGCTGAGTTAAGAAGAGTGTGATCACAGCTCAAAAGCTGAGGGGGACCCTCAAGAAGCCACCACACTCCTTGGGGAAGTCATTCCCAGGGCGTTCTCAGCGGGGCATCTGCACCTGCCTCTTTGGTGATCAGTGGTCCTGGTCTGCCCAGGACAGCCCCGGACCCGACACCAAAATTCCTGTGTCCTGGGAAGGCCTCAGCCAGGTAATCAGGCTGTTGGTCAGCCTTCAGTCACGGTTAAGAACCAAGCTAATTGGGGTGCCTGGGGGGCTCAGTCGGTTAAGCGTCTGCCTTTGGCTCAGGTCATGATCTTGAGGTTCTGGGATCAAGCCCCATGTTGGGTTCCCTGCTCAGCAGGAAATCTGCTTCTCTCTCTGCCTCTTCCCCTGCTCTTGCTATTTCTCTCTCTCTCTCTCAAATAAATAAAATCTTTAAAAAGAAAGAAAGAAAGAAAGAAAAGAACCAAGCTAATTGCTTTACATTTATTATTTCACTTGTCTTGAGAGCCACTCCTGACATAGGAATACGATTCTGGTTTTACGGATGGTAAGACTGGGCCTCAGAGAAGAGGGTGCCTTGCCTGAGCAAGTTGGTGTATAAACCGATGAGGATCCAGTGCGATCAGACCTAGTTCCAGGCTGAGCCTGATTCAAACCTTTCACAGGCAAGCTTGACAATGTGTCATATATTTTGGCAGGTGTCTGGGATATAAAGTCCTTTGTATATCATAAATTACTTGGTGTTGCCGGGCTCCTTAAATTTGCAAGGATGAGGAAAGCCGAGTAAGAGTTGAGCGCTGGCAGGGCAACTGAGCTGCGAATCTCATGTACTGCTGGTGGGAATGCAGACTAGCAATTTTGGAAAGCCCTCTGACATTAAGTTGCACGTGCCTGTTGGCCCAGAAATGCCGTTTCTGGGAATACATTGTAGAAAACGGTTTTCTGAGCAGGTCCAAAAGGGGACACGTGCAGGTACAGGTCTGGTGTGCATGGTGGTGGGGAAGTGAGGTCACCTGTTGCTCTCACCAGCAGTTTAGGTAAATACTCTGTAGCAGTTAAAGGCATCATTAGAAATGTAGCAATAGGGTGGAGCTTAAAGAGACAGTGTTGTAAAATGCTGTGTGCAAAGAAGGGAGAAGTCGAAGAAAACCAAAAAAAAAGCAGGTACTATTTATGCAAATTCGTAATCCTACACACATGGTATGTTATATATTTAACAGTGGTCGGTTTGTATTCAAGAACATCTTTCAAACATCTATCACGTTTTTGTTGCTCTGAGCAGGATGGAGGGGAATAGAGATAAATAACTGGGCAGACTGGCAGACAGGAGACAGACAGACGCCCAGACAGGATACCGGTGGGCTCTCTTAACGGACATGCGTGATTAACCAAGACAGCACCTGGGTCAGAGGAGGACAAGAACCCAGGAGAGACGTAATGCTTGAATGAAAATTAGTATTTATGAGTGAAATTAATTCCATTGTCATAGTTTTCGAGAGGCTGAGAAGTGAGTGGATTGCTGTATTTGTTGTGAAGAGGTACTGACAGGTAACAAGGCTCGTACAGAAAAGGGAACTTCAAGATACGGAGTTTGTTGAAGGGGAATATTAGCAGATCAGATGGGGCAATAATTATCTTTATCATGCCCAGTTTACCCAAAGGAGTGACTCCCTGAGAATAGAGGAACAAAGCATAAGAGCAGAACATTATATTTTAGCTTACTACACTTACAAGGAACAAACAGGAATTTGTATATTTCTATTTTTGTATAAATGCCATATAGAATGTAAAAATTTGTGAAGCTTCGTTTTTCTTTCTCCTGAGAATGTTGCCATTTTTGCTGTATGTGTATTTTATTTAAGTCAGAGATTTTGGGTCGGTAACTTCAAATTTCTGATGCCCTAAATATTCCAAGGATGACATTCGTGAACGTAATACATTTCTGGTGGTGTCTCCAAATTTATTTTTGCATCATGTTCAAATTTTATATTTTCATATGGCATATAATTTTTCAGATGTCTCTGCTTTCCTATTACATGCTAAATTAGCAATTATAAAAAGCCTGACACTTAAAAAATTTGCTTTATAATCCAAAGCTTTGAGTTATTTTGTATTCGAGGTAAAAAAAAAAAAAAAAAAGAGTAAACGTGGTACAAAAACTTAACCAGCACCCAGGAAAGATTGTTAATTTCTTCCCTAAGTGATCAATTGATTGAGCGGTGCCAGCAATTTTGTGGGGGGAAAAAGGGCAAAATTACTTTCAGTCCTTAAAATGGAAAACATTTAAAAAGAACCAACACTGACTGATCCCAGATTCAGACCGACCTGCTCCCTGAATGGGGTCCACAACACCAAGTTGGAGAAGCTCCCTCTGGAACCACAGGGAAGCAGATAAAATCAGGGCAGTGCATGGCAGTGGGAGAAAGAAAAGAGCGCATGCAGAATGGCCTTATGAATCTTTAATTGTTCTTGAACGTTTATTGGTGCTAGAGAGCTATTCTGGTAAGTTTAGCTTAAAATAGGGTTTATTAATTTTCTACCAAATAATTCGTGATTGGGTCAGTCGTGTAGAAGAAAGAGCACAGCTCTGGGTTAGAAGACCAGCCTCATGGCAGAGCTGTGCCAACAAATGGATCTGGGTCCTTGGCAAGTCGAACCATCTCTCCAGCCTCAAGTCCTCAGTTGTAAAATAAAAGGGTTTACCACGCACCCTCTGAGGTCCCCTCCACTCCTAATATTGTGGAATTAGCTCAGCGCTGACATCACCTTTATATTCTGTTGGAAGAGCAACATTGTTAAAGAAGCAATGTCAACAAGATGGTGGAATAATGTGGATTTTAAGAGAGACAAAATCTCCTGACACATCCTTAGCACATAATTAGCATTACCTATTCAGTCTGCTAATTGTTCATTAATTTATTAAGACATATTTATTGAGGACCCATCATGCCGCTGCTCCCACACATGGGGAGCAAATGAAGCCTCATGCCCACCCTCATGGAGTGCGCGATTAGGGGTACAAAGCACACTTACATGTTATAAGTTTAAAAAAACTATGGACTGGTCAAATTATGGGTGATGGTCAGGGAAGGCTCTGGAAGAAAAGTCCTCTAAGCTCCTTCCTGAAGGGCTGAGTGAGGAGGACGGTGCAGAGGAGAAGAGAGGGGGGTCACCCTGGGAAGCCTGGCTTTCTCAGAAAAGGTTATGGAAAGTTTCCTGAGATACTGGTTTGGAACAGCCACAAGTATGTTTTTGTTTTTTTTAAAGATTTTATTTATTTATTCATGAGAGACAGAGAGAGACAGAGAGGCAGAGGGAGAAGCAGGCTCCCAAGGAGCAGGGAGCCCAATGCGGGACTCGATCCCAGGACGCTGGGATCATGACCTGAGCCGAAGGCAGACGCTTAACCATCTGAGCCACCCAGGCGCCCAGCCGCAAGTATGTTATCATCCTTCATGGTTTCTGTGGGTCAGGAATTTGTGAAAGAATGGGCTCAGTGCTTCTGGTGAGGGTCTCTCATGGGGCTTCAATAGGAAGCCTGCTGGGCTGGAACTGCACAAGGGCTGGCTGGGCATCAGCTCACTCTCCACAGGCAGCCTCAGACTACCTCCTCAGAACTCTCTCCATAGCATCTAATGCTGGCTTCCTCACAGCATGGTGGACATGTGGCAGTTGGACAGCTTGCTTACACAGTAGCTTCAGCCTCCAACATAAGTGTTGCAAGGAGTAAGCAAAACTTGCCTTGGAAGTTCTAGCCTTGGGAATCATGCAGCTTCACCTTCTGTGATTATAGCAAAGAAAGACATAAACTTCCAGATTCAAGGGGAGAGTTACCTGGCTTTACCTAGATGGGGAAGTGGTAGGATTCCAGACGAGTAGTGATAGGAGGGACACTGTTGAAGCGATCTTTGGAAAGTGATATCTGCTATATGATCTGCCTTCAGGCCATAGTTTTCATCCCTTTCACGTGAAAAGTACACTCACTTCTACCTAAGACTCTCCAAAAGTCTTATCCCCATATGGCGTCAGTCTTATAGACTTTAAATCAAGTTCAAATGCAGCTAAGTCTCCTCAGTGTAGTTCCTCAACTGCAACTTCTTGAGTACTATTCTCCTTGATCTGTGAACTAAAGAGACAAGTTGTATATCCCTTGCACATCCAGTAGGTTATGATGAGACAGGAGGAGGCTGATCACAACAGGCTCTACTGTTCAAAATGGGGAATAGATTGGGGGCGCCTGGGTGGCTCAGTTTGTTAAGCAGCTGACTCTTGATTTTGGCTCAGGTCATGATCTCAGGGTCCTGGTATCGAGCCCCACATTGGGCTCCACACTCAGCAGGGAGTCTGCTTGAGAATTCTCTCTCTCCCTCTCCCTCTGCCCCACTGCCTGCACACGCATGAATGAGCGGTCCCTCTTTCTCTCAAATAAATAAGTAAATCTTTTTAAAAAATGGAATAGATGGAAGACATACAGCAGCCACTGGGCAGTTCTGAAATCCATCTGAGAACATCTTGACAGTTCTTTGATAAAGTCTTAATCTTACTCCCTGGGAGTTTGTTTGTGTGTTTTGTTTTTTTTTTTTTAAAGATTTTATTTATTTGAGAGAAAAGGAGAGAGTGAGAAAGCACAAGCAGGGGGAGGGGCAAAGGGAGAGGGAGAGGCAGACTCCTGGCTGAGCAGAGAGCCCAACATGGGGCTCAATCCCAGAATCCTGAGATCACGACCTGAGCTGAAGGCAGATGCTTAACTGACTGAGCCGCCCAGGCGCCCCCTGGGAGTTATTTTAATGGCTTTCTGCTCTCTAGGCACGAGGTGTTACTCTCTGAGTCATCCTTCCTTTTCTAAGGAAAAGGGCTCATGTTTACAACTGAGTAGGTTTCTCAGGATATGTTCTGGCTATAAAAGTTTAGGTCCAGAGACCTTTTTTTCCTGTTTTATTGTCTCTGTCCCTTGGAGAGCAAGCTCGCAGTGCTTTCTCAAAAACAATGTTCTTAAAAACTTTATGGGTTACCTATGAATCACATTTGGGTTCACTTCATTAGACAAGCCATAGCATAAGTCTCTTTGAGATAAGTTCTTCCCTAATTGGGCTCTCTGCTAAGGAACAATGTCAGTAAGACTTTTAGAACCTCTCTTGGTTAATGGATTGAATCTGTGCAGTTTATCCTTAAAATTCCTAGGGAGTCTTTTGTCTCTCTGAAAGCTTCTATGAGTCACTGTCTTCAATCTTTGTGAGATTTCAATGAAGTAGTCTATCGTCTCACCCCAGAGTTGAACATGGGTTTGAGGTCCTCTCTTATTTTGACATCTTTTTGATTTCTGAGAAGGAAAAAAAAAATATTCTTTACATTTCCTCTAAATTCCATTCAAAATTGAATAATTGTTTTTTAGTATAGCTCTCTCCTGTCTTATTTTATCCTCATCAGAAAGAGAAACAAAAGATGATGAACTTTGAAATAGGGAAATAGTGGAAGACCTCAAAAGAGAAGGAAATTATTATGTATTTGGGCTAATCAGGACCCAGCCACTTACAAAAGAGGAAATGATCAGTGTGTGTGTGTGTGTGTGTGTGTGTGTGTGTGTGCTATAAGCTAATTTAGACCTTTTTTTTATTCCTATATAGTTCTGTGCTTGTCTGAAGTAGAAAATGTCTTTACAGGCAAAAATGTGCAATAATGCAGGGAACTATTAAGATACCTTTATTATTGGGATGCCTGGTGGCTCACTTGGGTAAGCATCCTACTCTTAATTTTGGCTCAGGTCATGACCTCAGGGTTGTGAGATTGAGCCCTGTGTGGGGCTCCACACTCAGCAGAGAGCCCACTTGTGATTCTCTCTCTTCCTCTGCCCCTCCCCGACACTCGCTCTCTCTCTCTCTCTCTCTCTCTAAAATAAATAAATAAATCTTTTTTAAAACGATACCTTGATTATTGTTGATTGTGGTTAATTCACAACCAAATAAATTGTTTGATTCTCTTTATTCTTTATGTCTTTTTTTTGTTGAGTGCTGACATTAGTGTATATCAATAACAGAGCACGGACAAACTGTGTTTTTCTTAGGAAATGTAGACCCATGGGAGAGTTAATCTGTAAACGAAGGTATGAATACAAGCTGCCCCCTTCTTTTCCTTCATCTGATGGTTATAGAAGTGGCAATCGTGCTGTAATCTCTTCTTCAATTTCTATCCCAGGTTTGTACTGTAAGGATTTGAGGACATGCCTTGGTGTCCCAGAGACCTTGTGCTTTTTATAACTAGAGAAAGTTATAAACTGAATTCCGTTGGTGCTGATGAATATACAGCCCAAAATGGATTTGTTCACTGAATGGGACATCTCGCTTTGATTTAATTGTGTGCGTGTTTCAGAGTGTGTTGTTTTAACTCTTCTATTAGTCTGAAAGGAAGACGTTGTAGAACACAAAGAAATATGAACATTACAGATCACTACGAGTAAATGTAAATGTCTTAATCTATTTACGTGCCATAAATAGATGAACCATAGAATGGCTTCTACTTAAAGTCACTTCCCATTTAAAAAGCAGGCCAGTATTCTACATAAAATCTTTATAATTACATCATTTTTAAAGCAAAGAAAATTCTTTGAATCGAAACACTGGAGTTTGGTACAGAGGGTAGAGTTTTAATTATCTATACAAATCAAAATAATTTATTTTTACTGTGGCAATTTTGGAGCAGGCTGTTTTGAGCCAGTGTAGAATGTGCTACTGAATTTTCTTGCCTCGGTTGTATAAACTTTTGATTTCAGAAAATCAAAAGGTTGATATTATCTGTTATGCTTCTCTATATTCCAAGTGGAAAATTATAGTAAAAGTTCAAAATTTGTTTTGCAACTGTGTTATTCAAAAAGTAGAACATACTTTGGGCCATCATGAAGACACAGACCAAAAAAAAAACAAACAAACATGCTTTTGTTACCTGCCTTTGGTCTGTTCCTTTTAAAATAAATGAAGTAAGACTCTCTTTAAAGGTTTCGAGTTTCCATCACAGCTCAGGATTGAACGTTGAAAATGAATATGCGTTTGCCTCAAATGGGAGTAGTTTCATCTCCCCAACTTTAAAGTAATCATCCTAATCTTGCAATATGATGATACAATATGCCCACTGACTGTTATTTGTGAAACAAGTTCATCAAATGTGCTGTTCACTCTTCTCTGAGCAACAGAGCATTTCAGAGCAAATTAACACAGTCTATGACACATACCCAAAGCCAGAACTTGGATGGTTTTCTGTACTGGCACACAAAAGATAAAATATTGGACAAATGGCAGTGTTCAGCTACTCAAATGCCAGCCCAGTATTAAGCTTAGTGTGGCGGTTAAAATACAATAAATAAAGCAGGGATCCTAGGACAATTCAGTATGGGCCAGGACATGACCATACTCAAAACACTTTGCGTTTCCAGCACCTGGGTGGCTCAGTCGGTTAAGCGACTGCCTTCGGCTCAGGTCATGATCCTGGAGTCCCGGGATCGAGTCCCGCATAAGGCTCCCTGCTCGGCGGGAGCCTGCTTCTCCCTCTGACCCTCTCCTCTCTCATGCTGTTTCTCTCTCGTGCGCTCTCCAATAAATAAATAAATAAAATCTTTAAAAAAAAAACACTTTGCGTTTCTAGGACCTAAAGAATGAGCTTCAATCTTTAGCTAGGCTAAGATCTTCAGGAAGCTCACACACGCAGTAGTCCCCACACCTTCTATCTCTGGGCTCACTGACTCCCATCTGGAAGGCCTTTCCCTTCTAGCCCTGTTGACCCAAAGACTAAACACTCTCTAAGCCCAAGAAATGAGGATTTTCTCCCCCTCTTACCCCCCTGCTGCAGTTCCCAACCCCCTAGCGCCTGTCCCTTCATAACTCACCCTTCCCTCCACTGGCTTCAATGCAGCATCTCTGAGAGTCAGCTCTGCTAGGACCAGCTTTGCTCAACTAACTCAAAACTCTGTGTTCTAGGGATTCCTTTTATTTTCCTTTTTTAAAATTTTCCTTTTTTCGTCTTTCTATTCCCTAAACAATTTAACACTGCCTGGAACAAAGTAAGTCTCCAAAAAATTTCTTTTCCAGTTGAATGAAAAATTTTAAAAATGCATGAAGTTGGTATAGATGTATATTTATAATCATAGATTTAGAAATAATCCATGGAAACCAAGCAGGAGAGAGAGTGATGGCTCAGTCCACAGGGAGAGGCAGCTTGCACTGAGGAAGGACACGTGGGCATTCTGACCACACATGTCTATAAGCCGGGCTGGAGCCTACCTAGAATTTTTAAGCTAATATTTTAAAGCTATTTAAAATTTCCTTCTAATGTCAATTTTTTTGTGTGTTTTGTGAAATTTAGGGGAAAATGTGTATTTGAAAGGTTTAACAACACAGGAAAATTCACACTTAATAATAATAAAAAGTACTATTTTGTAGATTATATGATCTAAAGGAAGAAAAACAAAATTTAAAAACCTGACCCCGTAGCTGTGTCTACATAAAAGCAAACACATGTTTTTACAGGTGGGTAAGTTAGTTTATGTGGCACTTCTGAAGAGTGGAAATATATTTGGCTAACAACAATAAACATATATGTTTTAAGGTGCTAAAGTGGGTTTGACATTCAAACAAATCATTGAATACATGGTTAAACCAAGAGGCATTTTTAGAATAATCGTGATGCTTATGTGTAAACTGGGCTCAGTTAAGAATACAGGAAAGGCAAGTGGGAATTTATATACAAGGAGTGGGTTGGGGATCAGTCTATGGAAAATCACTAAGAGGGAGTGTCAGGAGAAGGTGGGGGTCATGGCTAGACTGGACCTAACAGGATTCTTGCTGAAGGCAGACCAGGTGATGGGGCACCTGAAGGATGATGGACGATGAGGAATCCCATATCAAGGGTCATCACATATGGTGGACGGGGGAGTCTTGCTAAACTGACTTAGCAAGGTTGTTGCTAAAACTAGGTTATACAAAGAAGTGCACAGATGGACCAAGAGAAGGTTCAGGAGCCTGGTCAAAGTTTGGTCAAGCAAAGAATCTTTGTTAGCCTCCAGCCTGCCTCATCCATTTCTCAAGCTCAGTGTTTGAGAGGAAATCATTTGTTGGAATCCAGCACTGTACCTCTCTTTCCCATGCTGACGGCCACAGCCTTGCTGCCCACCTGGATAGCAGTGGACTGCAACCTCACATGCTGGGCAGGCTTTGGGGTACGAAAGACGACAGCTGAATGGAAGTCAAAGATAAGAAGGGTGTGGCGTTTCATCGGGCAGCACCAAACATAAAGGGATGTGCCCGGCCCCAGGGCCAGAACTGTGCTGTTGGGTTAGAGCAGTCAGGAATGCTGCCCAGAGGGTTCCCAGGGGAGTGCTATGATCTTCATAGATGCAACCAAAGAGTGTCATTTTTCAAAGTATGTTGGGAACGGGAAATGTGTTAATGCCATTTGTCCAGTTGAGCAAACGTATTGACAGCTGACACTACTGTCTTCACACAATGGATTTATCTCTCTACTAAACTATCTTGCAGCTGAGCTGTGACCTTTTAATATCTTTTCAGCAAATGTCAGGGATCAATTAGCAATCAAACAACCGAAGTAATAGTGTGGTCTGGAAAGTAGCCATTGAAAGCAAGATGCCTGGAATCAATGAACAGATCCTATTTCATCATAGTCCTGTTGGTGTTGGGAGGAAATCTTTTCCTCCACCCCCTTTGGTTTCTTGATCATGGGCTTGTGAGTTAACTGACAGCAGACAGCATAAGGGAAGAAAAAGCAAGGTTTTTTCCTCAGCACAAGGAGGAGTGGCTAAGGAATGAGGAACTCCTCAACTATCCAGAAGCAAAGATTTATATACCAATTTCACAAGAAGGGAGGGATTTTAGGGCTTCAGTGAGAAAGCTCAGAAGTCTCTGTGAGCTTTTTGATGCTAATAGCAATAAGCAATCTGTCTCTATGACAACTGAGTTCACAGAAAACTCCCTGGAGGCAGGTTAATGGCAGCTGTATTTTCAGAAGACTCTGCTTTAGTCAGACAGAGAAAGTTCGGATAAGATTTCTTTCTGCACAAGTGTTTTCACTTTAAAATAATTTTAGTGCCCATAATGTGATCCCTTAATTTGTTAAATTCAACATTTTCATCCAGCACTTACTGTGTGCACATCGCCATGCAGGTCCAGGGAGGATTTAGAGTTGAATAAACATAGTACTGGCCTTCCCAGCATTTCTGTTCTGATGAGGGCTCAAACAATCCAAGCAGGCTGGGAAGAGCCCCGTCCTGTTTACTCAGAAATATCTGCTGGGACGCGTGGGTGGCTCAGTTGGTTAAGCAGCTGGCTCTTGATTTTGGCTCAGGTCATGATCTCAGGGTCATGGGATGGAGCCCCACATTGGGCTCCACACTCAGCAGAGCCTGCTAGAAAGATTCTCTCTCTCCCTCCTCTCTGCCCCTCCCCCTGTTCATGCTTGCTCCCTCACACTCTCTCTCTCTCAAATACATAAATAAATAAGTACAATCTCTTTTTTTTAAGATTGTATTTATTTGTCAGATAGAGAGGAATCACAAGTAGGCAGAGCGGCAGGCAGAGGGAGAGGGAGAAGCAGGCTCCCCGCTGAGCAGGGAGCCCGACACGGGGCTCGATCCCAGGACTCTGGGGTCATGACCTAAGCTGAAGGCAGACGCTTAACTGACTGAGCCACCCGGGGGGCCCCAATACAATCTTTTAAAAAAAGAAAGAAATATCTGCTGAGGATTTCCTAAGTGCCGGGCACTGCTGGAGGCAGCAAGAAAGGAGCCATGAACAAGTCAGATGAAAGTCTTGGGCCCCTGGGCTTTGCAGAAAGCCCCCATATTAAACACTCCATTTTAACTTAAGATAGTGAGTGCTTGTCTGCTGGGAATGCAGCCACACTTCTGTCCAGAGCTTATTCCTAAAAGCACCAAGGACCTAGGAAGTCATTGGGGATGCACAGGGGGAGATCCACTCTTTCAATAGTCAGGTCTGTTCTCTGAATTCTCCCATCAAGGTGTAGACAGCACATCTGTGTGGAAATGTCCAGGCCTCCATGCACTTCCTGCCGAGCTACGGGCAGGCCCTCTGGTACCCTGATGGTTTTTCTTTCTTTCTTAGACATAAGAGAATAAAAATATTTAAATGCAAGTTGTTTGGCGTTCCTCTTTTTGCATGGTATTGAATTGAGCTGAATTCAATTGTATATTATAATCAGGATGTTTTAGAAAATCATGCAAATATTGTTCCATTTAAAAACTAAAGAACTCCAAGCTTGCCAGCACTAATGAGAATTTTTATTTTAAATACCTCAAGAATGGGGCCCAGATGCATAAACTCCATTTCATCAATCACATCTCATCTAGAATTATTTGTCTTGGTGGAGTGAGAAGCATCTAAAATCCTTTGTCCCCTGGGGTGGGGAGTTGGGGGGTCCTTTATCAATGTGATTCTCTTGATCTTTCCATGATGGTAAATTTACCATAAATAAAAACTATAAAATGAACTCTGCTCTAATCAGAAACATTTAGAAATGTTTACAGCTATCTGAAGGAGTAATTGTACTAAGATTTTGTGTGACCCCAACTCAACTTGAAACACTGAAAAAGCACCAGAAACTGGTGGGACATGACAAAGGAGCTGCCCTTCTTGGAAGTATTGTTTCTTTAACGGGTTCCTTTTGAGTTCCTATGCTTCAAGATCATTTGAATTTTATTTTCAGCTTCCCAAAGTGTAAACCAGATTAAGTGAAGTGGTTCTTAGGAGAGGAGGTATTTAGTGAATCTAAGAATTTAGCTGAGTGAAGGACAGAAAATTTTCCTTGACTGAAAGTTAACTTAATGATATAAAGTACAATAAGTTAGCCTTTCTCTGTGCTGGTTTGACAAAGTTTTAGGTTTCTAAAATTATCCAAGTAGGACAGTAATGTACTATTATTTTCTTCATAGCATATATTGTAGACAGAATAATGGTCCCCTAAAGATGTCCACATCCTAATCCCTGTAACTTGTAACTGTTACCTTTGGGGACTTAAAGATCTTGACATGGGGGGATTACCCTCGATTATTTGGATTTGCTCAATGTCATCACAAGGGTCCAAGAGGAAGGGAGGCAGGAGGATCAGGTCAGAGAGACATTTGAAGATGTTGCACTGCTGGCTTTGAAGATGGAGGAAGGGGCTTTGGGCCAATGACTACAGACAACCTGTGGAAGCTAAAAGAGGCAGGAAGTTGGATTCTCCCCCTAGAGCCTCCAGAAAGAATGCAATCCTGCAGAGACACCTTGATTTGAGCCCATTGGGAACCATTTTAGATTTCTCACCTTCAGAACCAGAAGATAATTCATTTGTGTTGTTTTAAGCAACCACGTTTGTGGTCATCAGTTACAACAGCAAAAGAAAACTTGTCCAGCATGTATCTGATTATCCTCGGACCTTTGGTAAGGCGATGTACACAGTCCCCACCCATCAGCACTGCCTTCTCTGTAGTATCTGTGCAGAGGAAGTTTGTCTTCAGTAGCAAAAACAAATTTCAAAGACTTTCCGAATCAATTAACAACTTAGAATTCAGTGCAGGACAGAATCTGAGTGAACACTTTTTTCGTTTTTTTTTTTTTTTTAAAGATTTTATTTATTTATTTGACAGAGAGAGACACAGCGAGAGAGGGAACACAAGCAGGGGGAGTGGGAGAGGGAGAAGCAGGCTCCCCGCCGAGCAGGGAGCCCGATGCGGGGCTCGATCCCAGGACCCTGGAACCATGACCTGAGCCGAAGGCAGGCGCTTAACGACTGAGCCACCCAGGCGCCCCCTGAGTGAACACTTAATGAAATACTGAATACTTAATGATTATAGAGTTTTCTGATTAAGAGGGTGGCCCATTTGTTAAGTGTCAACTGTGACACCACGGTCTACCCAATCCCTCTCTCCGAGTGACATTGTCTGCTAAACATCCACACTGTGCTATCATGTATGAAGTCCTAATGAGATGGCGTGTTTCCAAATGAGTATGAAAATGTCATGGAACTATCCTCTTTGGCCAAGTTTCTAGTCTTACCTCGTATGAATAATTGGGAAAACACTCTTCATGCTACGTGAAGTGAACATCAGGATTTGAAGAGTGAATTTCATTAATTACTACAAATGGAAATGTTCCAGCCAGCACCTGGGTGTTTTGCCCTTGTAACTCCGCATTGTTGTTAAAGACTCAATAATGTGCTACTGTTTGGCATAACTGACGATAATACCCAGAGGGGTCTCTCCATTTCTATAAAACAGTATTATGAAAGGGTGTGTTTTACTTTTTTTTTTGTATAAAAGTATTTTAGAATATAAAGCCTGAAAAAGTAGGTTTTGATAACTTATCAAATGATCATTTGTCCTTCGAATGGAGACAGTGAAGAATTTTTTTAATGATAAAAATAAAGTCTTCAAAAATGAAATAAGAATAAGCAGCTGACTTACTTTGTTTTGGAAACAAAAATCAAAGACTACGGAGGACATGAACCCAGGTGCTGGCTGGATCTCCTACAGCTTAGTCAGCCGCCTGTGGTACTGTGAATTATAATAAGAAATATATACTTGGTTTTCTCTTGTGTCTGGCACAGAGGTCCTAAAACTCTTAGAATGTCCTAAGTAATAACAACACAAGGGTCTCTTTTGCTATACTAATGAGTGGGCTTCTGGAAAACACCTAAGGATGGGAGTTAGTTTCCAGTGGAGTCAACCAGGGTTGGAACTCTCAGTCCCATCCCCCATCTCCAGAGAAAGGAAAAGAGCAGGAGGTTGCATCATCTGCCAATAGCCAATGGGTTAGTCAATTATACCTATGTGATGAAGCCTCCATAACAACCCAAAAGAACAGGATCTGAAGAGCTTTCTGGTTAATGAACACATGGAGATTCAGGGAGAGTGGTGTGCACAGAGAGGGCAGGGAAGCCCTGCCCCCTTTCCCCATACCTGCCCTTGTGCATCTCTTCCATCTGGCTCGTCCTGAGTTTTGCCTTTTTGTAAATAAAAATAAATGGGTGACCTAGTAAGTACAATGTTTCTCTGAGTTCTGTGAGCTGCTCTAGCAAATTAATTAAACCCAAAGAAGGGGTCAAGGGAACCTCTGATTTACAGCCAGTCAGTTGGAAGCACAATAATAACCTGGGCTTTTGACTGGTGTCTGAAGGATGGGGGGCAGTCTGGTAAGATTGAGCCCTTAACGTGTGGAATCTGATGCCATCTCTGGGTAGAGAGTGCCACAATTGAGTTAAATTGAGTTGACTTGTAGAACACCCAGATGGTATTGGAGCATTGCTCTTTCAGGGTGTGGGGAACCCCATTCCCCACCCACACACACCTTCAAATTGGGTCCAGGAACCTAATTTAATAACCCCAAATCATTTAAATGCCACTAGAGCTTAATGTGCTTGCTGCTGTGCAGAGCACAGGAAACACAGTAGAGCAGATCACACAGCCCAGGACTGAGGCAGCCTTCCTACTCCTCCAAAGTATGTTGTTGGCATCTCCAGGGCTGGAGCCTTGCCTAATTATAACTGCATCTCCAACACTGTCATGCTGCCCAAGCACACACAGACACACACACACACACACACACACTAGATATACAGAACAAATGTTGTGCCACATTAGTTAGCAATATGAGTTAACCTAATATCTTGAAATTATTTACAGCATATATTGAAATTATGTTCAACTTACATAATAAAGCTTTGGTTATATTATATAAGAAGAAACAAAACTCAAGAGAATGAAAAGACAAGCAGACTGGGAGAAAATATTTGTAAAAGACTGATCAAGGACTGCTATCCAAAATATACAAAGAGCTCTTAAAAATCAACAATAAGAAAACAGACATCTTAATTAAAAAATGTGCCAATGACCTTAACAAATACCTCACTAGGCAAGATATAGAGATGGCAAATAAGCATATGAAAGGATGCTTCACACCATAGGTCATCAGAGAAATGCAAATTAAAATGACGAGATACTACTACCCACCTATTAAAATGGCCCCAGTCTAGAATACAAACCTCATAAATGCTGACAAGAATGCAGAGCAGCAACAATTCTCATTCATTCCTGGTGAGAATACAAAATAGCACAGCCACTTCAAAAGACAGCTTGTCTGTTTCTTATAAAATTAAACATACTCTTACCATATGACCCAGCAATCGTGCTTCTTAATATTTTTACCAAAAGGAGCTAAGAGTTCCTCCAAAAAGCCTTCATGAGGAGGTCTAGATCAGCTTTACTCATAATTGCCCAAACTTGAAAGCAACCAGGATATTCTTCAGTAAGTGAATAGGCAAACTATAGAACATCGAGACAATGGAATATTACTCAGCACTGAAAACAAGTGAGCTGTCAAGCCAGAAAAAGACGAGGAGGAACCTTAAAATGCGTATCACTAAGTGAAAGAAGCCAGGCTGAAAAGGCTATGTGCTGTGTGATTCCAACTCTATGACATTCTAGAAAAGGCAAAACTATGGAGACAGTAAAGAGATCTGTGACTGCCAAGGGTTCTGGGGGAGGGAAGGATGAATAGGTGGAGCCCAGAGGATTTTTAGGACAATGAAACTACTCTGGATAATATTTAATGGTAGGGAGCACCTGGATGGCTCAGTCGGTTAAGGGTTAAGTGTCTGACTGTTGATCTCAGTTCAGGTCTTGACCTCAGAGTCATGGGTTCAAGCCCCGTGTTGAGCTCCATCATGGGCATCGAGCCTACTTAAAAAAAAAAAAAATTAGTGGTGAATATGTGTCCTTATACATTCATCCAAGCCGATAGAATGTACAAGAGTGAACCCTAATGTAAACTATGGATTTGGGGTGATTATCATGTGTCAATGTGGGTCCATCAATTATAACAAATGCACTGCTCTGGTTGGGGATCTAATAACCAGTGGAGACTGTGCATGTGTGTGGAGGGATCTCTCCACCTGCCCCTCAATTTTGATGTGAACTTAAAACTACTCTAAAAAAATAATAAAGTATGCTTTGAAAAAGAGAAAGAAATGTGTTCCCGGCATGAAGTAAATAAATGGCCTTTCTGGAAAAAAGACTATTGAGAACGTATTTCCCATCCCAATTGAGGCAAGAGGACAACCAGGTTCACAGCGAGTACTGGGGCTCTGTGCTACCTGAACTCTGCCCTGGGCTTCCGGCACGGTAATTAAAATAACAATGCCATGCAGTAGGCGGTATGGTTATTATTTTACAGCTGAAGAAAGGATCAGAGGATTTAAGCTGTTTGGTCAATATTATATAACCGGTAAGGAGTCCAGCAGCCGTGATGCTCTAGTTCATCTGATTCCAAAGCCTGGGCTCTTTCAGCCCTTGGAGAGACTTTCATTAACTTTCCTGATCCTCATCTCCATTCCCTTTTATTTCCTGCCCAGCTAAGATGAGGTCTTGTTCCATTGCTGCTGTGAACTTATTACTTTAGAATAGAACAAAATAAGGTGCCAGAAGTGATTTGCAGAACCCGCTCTCCTTGCTTTTCTCCTTGTAATGTATGAGCAGTACAATAAAATAGGCTCGGCACTTCTGGGGCCAGAGAAGCTTTGGGGGCTTTGTGAAGGGGGGCAGAAAGTTACAGAGACACATCTGAATCAAGAGGCCACCAGCCTGGGTTGGGGACACAGGGCTTCAATTCATTATACTCTCCTTCTCCCGAGGCCAACTCTGCGATCAGTCGTCATAACTCAAAGCCTGAGCCAAACTACACCACCTTAGAGGGCTCCCCAACCCCACCTCTTAGCCCCTTCTCTGATGGGCTTCTCTCACTGAGCCTCTTCCCAATATTCTTCATAGAGAGCAGGTCTAGTATGCTCTTCTGAAAAATATTCTCTTCCCATTTTATTTGAACAGGTTTGACATACAGTTAAGCTTGACTCCCAGGAACGGGGCTAGCCATAATCAGAGGTTTTAAGTCATTTTGAGATTAGAGTTCCTAGAAAGGGTTCAGTCAAACATCTGTCTTTTCTTTGGGACAGCTGGTTTTCACATTGAGAAGACTTTTTTAAATCATAATTTAGGAAATCTGGGGTCTCAGTCTGGAGTATTACCCCCGCCCCGGCCCCGTGAGAACACAAATCAGCAGTGAGGGGGCATCATTTGGGGAGTATCATGGCAACTTTGATTCGGGCAGAAGAACAACATTCTTTCTGAAATAATTTAATATTTTTTTATCTTCAATGCACCATCTTCTTAAGACTGAGATGGAAAACGAATTTCCCATTACCGCCATTGAGAATGTTCTCCCTAGTCCACCCCAGGGATGCCATGGGAGGCAGTCACATTGGAAAAGTCTGTGCACCTGCCACATGCAGGGACTGTAGTTGGTGCTGAAAACGTGTGTTTGCAGATGAACACCCTCCATCACATCCTCCTGCTGCTTGAAATTAAAGTGGCGGCACATGTCCAGCTGGTCTTCACCCGTGGACCCACAGCTACTCGGGGCAGCTTCATTAATCTGGAGTCTTGTGTTGTGAACGCCGCCACTCCGGTCCTGAATGCAGCTTGCGGAGCCTGCAGACTTGCCCCAGACAAATCTCACACTCAGTGAATATGCTTCCTGTCACCCAAATGTGCTCGGTGCTCGCAGCAATCTCCCGAGAGGACGCGCGCTTCGCCGCAGCGCAGTCTACACGCACTGAGGTGCGCAAGGGCCTTCCTGAAGTTTCCCTTTGATTTCCCCAGCGACCTCAGAAAACACGCTTAAAACAGAGTAAGAAGATGGCACATAAATAGTTCCTCTGTATCTGACATGTTTGTGTGTGCTCTTAAAGGAAAAATAACACAAACATTATTTTGATGGAAAATCACAGATTCCTGTAAAGAGGAATTAAAGCATGCAGCTTAAACAAAATGTTAAAATAAATCATAACATGTTTGGTGTTTCTCCAGAAGGAAATCAAGATTATTTTTGGAGAGTGGTGAAGGAGCCTCCTTTTCACGTGTTGATTAGATCATAGCGAGAATTGAAAAGTGTCCACACCTGGTTTATGGGTAAATCGCTTAGAGATTGGGAACTGAGTAATAACATGCATTCAGAGATGGTGAGCTGTTTGGATAATGTTTAAGAGTGTACATAATGAGGACATCGTACATAAAGTATTTTTGCCTCCTGAAAAAAACCTTCTGTTTCTCCTGATGTAGCGCTGTGTTGGTCAAAGTACGTCCTGTGGAAAAGCGATAGAGATTCAAAACCATAGACTTCCCTGAGTCAGAGGGCCAGGAAGGGCCGGGTGGCCCTGGCATGCCAACACCGAGAGCCACCATGGAGACGCAGCCCTCCGCCATCAGTCCGTCTTCCTGACTCCTTCCCAGGCCTCCTCTTTGGTGTACATCTCAATTATCTGCAGAACTTAATGGATCAGATGTCGGACTTGCGCTCAGAGATGCTGTTTCCGTGAGCCCTGGATAAGGCCTTGGATCTTGGGCTTTTATTTTTTGTAAGAAGGAACAGCTCTGTCTCTCCGGTGCCCTCGTCCACCTGCACCCGCCTCGGAGCACACGGACCCTGGCCTCCAGCGTGCCTCTGCCAAGCCATGTTGCTGAGCCTCTTGGAGCGTTTATTTCTTCAAGTGTAGAGCGGACACAAACATGCCCGAGCTGGCTCCCTTCGCTGAGATCACCTGTGTGAAACCACTTTGTTCAGGGCCAAATGTTAATAGTATAGAGCATTCGACTCAAGGCATGGTGACCAGGCCTCAGCTGTGGCCAGGAGCTGTCCTTGGGCCTCGAAGCAGAACAGAAGAGATGCTTCTGCAGAGGTGAGCGTGTCTGGTGGGCAGCTGGAGTTTGCACTGTCCCCTGTGGTTAGCCTTCTGGCCCCGTTTCATCAAGTCCCGCCTTTGCTCTCCCTGGTCCCCTGCCTGGGACGCCATCATCTGTTCACGTGCAGCAACAGTGTTCTCTCAACTGTATGAAAGGCTGGTCTCAGACACCAAGTTCTTGAGTCTCTTTCATTCTTGTTATTTGTGTTCTACATCTATGCCTTTTAATTCTTCGAGTGTTTTGTAGATCACAAGGCATCCTCATTTGGAAACTGGGTTTCTTTATCTTTGCATCACCTGTGAGGACTGGCGGCAATCTGGGTAGCGAGTGATGATGGCCGTCAGATTCATTCCTGTGTGGAGGCTCCCAGGGCAGACAAGGCAGCTTCACTGTGCGTGGGGCATGCAGTTACACACACCACCGTCACGATGACCGGTAAAGCGGTAAGTGCAGGAAGAACGGTAGAACACTCCCCGCGTGTATTCAAGAAGCACCTGTCCTGGAATTTGGATATAATAAAAGTTTGGAGAGGAGGTTGTTTTTTTCCTTTTTCTTTTGAAATGGACTAAACCACAGTCACCGTGGACAAGGGACCTGTGGTTTCTCCGAAGGCTGGATGGGAGCGAGGCGAATGAAAATGTTGGCTTGGGATGTAGCAAATCGAAGAGAAAGCCGAAGGCAGGGTGTGGGGCCAAGGGATAGTAGCTGGCGTCAAATACATTCCTTAAAAGTTGTGTGTCAATCAATTCCCTCCTACTTTTCCTTTAAATCATATCTTGCTTTTAGAAGTGAAGTGTGATCTCCTAACCAGGACCACCTTATCTCATACATAGAAGATAGGTTACCTGGCTGCCCCCAAATAAAACCTTAGCAATGACAGACCCAAAACAGGGTACACACTGTGTCCGCCGCAGTGGAGGGCCATGGTTATGATGTGCTGGGTGTCCTATGGCCTGAAATCCCCCTCATCTTGCTCTGGACACGGAAGTAGAGTCTAGAAGACTGGAAATTAGATTTCCTGAATTTTTGCCTGTTGCTTAAGTTCTGTAAGCAATGTCCCCTCCGCAGGTCAGAAGCTCTATTTGTTTCTGGAAATTTATTTTTTTTAACTTTTTGAAAACGGATGCTTACAATTCTTTCTTTCAGTGTCCAGATTACTTTGTACAGTAGTTTCGTTTTGTAGTGGGATCATGAAGATTTTGCTCAGGGACTTAGGATTTCAAATTTTAATCTAAAGCCAGATGAGATGCAGTTTGCCAGCTACCAGACCACCCAAACTTGGCTTGCCGAGAAATTTCTTTTTAATGGCCTACTTCTTCATCCTGTAAGTTATATTCAGAATTAGATTCCATCCCCAGCCACCCCCTCCTCACTTCTCTGCATCTTTTCTGATTTTGAGTTTTGGGTGTTTTACCCTGCTGTCTTTCTCCTTGATTATCAACACATAGACAAGTTATATTCACCTCTGGGGTCCAAGCAGGGAGGTAGGGAGGCTGCCCAGAGGGTCCCTCACACTGTTCTCAGTAATGGGAGCTGGCACAATCCGGAACACAGGTGTGGATATGACCATGACGTTGCCTGGCAGGAGGGTCAGAACACCCCACTGCAGCCAGTGATGCATCCTGGGGTTCCAGATGGGACTGAAGAAGCTAACGATTTAGATCACATCTCAGGGTAGGTCAGAGATGGACACTCATGGGTCAGCACTGACCAAGGGGCAGGGAGAGAGAGGGAGAAGGATGGGGAGAAAGAGAGAAAGGGAATGGTAAAGAGGCTGGACTAGAAACCGAGAGCCAGGACACAGAACCACCAGGCTGCAGATGAAGCTAGGTGAGGGTCTCCAGGTGGGCCTCTGTGATCAGGATTGCAAAGCATCGCAGTGACCATGTTTATTTATGAGCAGAACGGGTGTCTGGAGGCCTGGGACTCTTGCTAACAGCCCAGGCCTCCCCTCCTGGAGAGCGTGGGTCTGGATTAGGGCTGGTCCTCTAGTTGTATTCTCCTGGTGCCGTGGAGACCCAGGACAATGCCTGGGTCTTCACTCAGCAGGGAGCACATAGCCACCCTTTACCTGAACATCTGACTTCCCTGGAAATTGGACCACTGGTCAGTCCTGGGAGTGCTTTGCCCCATTGGCTTGTTGCGATCTTGGTGTCCTTAGGGGTCTCAAGGGTAAGGGTGACATAGAAAATACAGAGTGCTCAGTTAAATTTGAATTTCAGCCAGACAAGAAATATTGTTTTAGTCTAAGAATGTCCCACACACTATTCTAGATATACCTATACTGAAAAGTATATTCAATTGGGTGATCTGTATTTTTATACGCTAAATCTGACAACCTGCTCAGAGGACATCTCATCTGCCCTCCTCAGCCTGTGGACCCCCAGATATGCTGGATAGTGGCCACGGGTCCCAGATTTTCCAACAACCCACCTGGAAAACCATGCCCCACTGTTAGATGACCTGCCCTGATTTCGGTCTGGCAAATACTAGGCTGAATGTCAAGCAGTCAGTTAGATGCAGATTTTCAAAGGGACTCTCATCGACCTGGCCTGTACTTTCACATCAGTCCTGCTCTGGAATGCATTTAAGTGGACTCCCAATACACGTAAGGGGCTTGGAAGTCATTTCCAGCAACCTTTCTCGTGGCAATGTAAGATGTGCCTCAAAACAAGGTGCAAATGAGCCCATGTGAAACAAATAAGGCTCTTCTGAAACAGAAGAAAACACTTATTAGCACTTTTTTTTTTTGCATGAGCAACGTGAACACAGCTAAGAGGGTGAGAATGTTCACTGCACAGTGTGGCTTTGGGCCCCGAGAAATAAGAAGGTTGTAGTAACACTGCAAGTCACCACCGCCAGTATTTTTTCCAAAAATTTTATTGCTCTTGCCACTTCATGGAGCTCTTGAAGTTTTAGACCATATTTTACAACTCAGATACTTCCTATATATCTGTAGAAGGAGCTTTGTGGAAGTGGTCCATGACATTTTTTTTTCCTCTTTTGGGAAAAACGAGAAAATAGTACACTCTTTCTAAAGGCCTTTCAATGTCTTCTTATCTTTTCGGGATAAAATTCCATTTCTTAGCACAGCCTGGGAAGCCCCTTTCCCTTCTACCTCTTGGGTCCTTCTCTAATGCCCCCATTGAAGGTCCCCAAATGCCATGTTGTCCAATGCCTCACTGACTTGCATGCAAGTCACATCTGTCTGGGGAGCCCTTGCCTTCCATGCACCGCCAAGGTACTCTTAGTCTGGTTTTCGCAATCTTTCCTCAATAAATACTCACCCACTGTTATTGGTATTATTTTTCATGTTTTTAGATTATGTTCCTACTTGCCTTCCCCTCTGCATCATTTTAATTATCCAAAATAAAATGAAGACATAGAATCTACAAAAAAAGAGAATCATCCCCTTACTGAACCATGATGAAGGACCACATTACATGAGCATTTCTTGAGGGCAAACATCGTTAGAAAATTAGCAACTGTTTCACTTGTTAAAGCCCCAGAAACACTATATTCTTACATTCCCTCACCACACTGTCATGTTCAATAGGCTTTCTTTTTAGTCAACTTGATTGCAATTTAACCCAGTTAGAGGTAAAGGAGATGGGAGGCTCTCAAATTTTCTCCACTTTTGGCTGCGGTTCATCAGAATTTATTCGGGAGGCAGGCTTTCAGCCCTCAGGATCGCCCAGGCGTGTGCGAAGTCTCAGGGTCTGCCGATGATAACACAAATTACTTATGAGTGTTAAAGGCCCACTTGCTATCTTTGCTAAAGTCAGAAATTAGCAAAAGAACAAAACAACCAATGGACTCAGGGTCACTGTGTTTCTTCATTTGAAAATGCCAAGGTGTCAGAACCAAATATGAAATACACATTTGAGAAAGATAGAAGGGGCAAAATCCTCATTTTTCTCCAGTAGATTACCTTCCAGTGTTTGTCCATGGACAGGTAAGTTTCATTTGGCTTTTGCTTTTTCAACAACATGGCAAACTCTTTCTAGTTTCTACATATCCTTGTTAATTAACATTTTAAGGCTACCCATAACATAATTTTGTTGTTCAACTACCATATACTTAAAATCATTTTATTATACTTGGATTGTTAAAGTTTCAGTGCTGTAAAGAATACATAGAAATTAACATTCTACAGGAATCATTTCTAAAAGTGATTTTTCTGCGTGAAAGATTTGAAGCATTTTATAGTTCTTCACATACATATTGCCCATGGATTTCCTCCCAAAATATGTTTATAATTTAAAATGTCACCAGTAGGACATGACTTTTCCAGTTTCAGTTCAACCCTGAAGTCATTGATTTAGGGGAGATACTCACTTGTAGCTCTACAATGTTGTCCCATGGGTTGATCTGTTTAGTGAGGATAAATATTACTTTATTTGCTTGTTTAATATTTTAAATTTATCTTTGTCTACATTAATTATTCTTACCTTCCCCCGTATTTTTTTTTTTTATTGGTAAGCTTGTGCTGTCATTACAAACTTTTTTTTTCTTTCATTACAAACTTGAAAGAGCACTTAACAAAGGCCATGCCATTTTATTTCAGAGCTGATCCCCGAAGGAAAGGGGTTAGCTGGAGGAAGAATGTTCCATGTCGTAGGAACAGAAAGTACAAACTCCCTGAGGCAGCTGCATGCTTATCAAGCCAAAGGAGCAGCCAGGACACGTGGATGGTCTGCACCGAATGATCAGGGGAGCTAGTCAGGAGGTGAAAGTGAAGAGAGAGCCAGGGGCAAGGTCACATGCACTGTTTAATGAAGTCGGGTTTTATTCTAAACATCTTAGCAAGGCACTGCACTAGGGTCTTTCTAAAATCCTTCCACACACTCTGTTTACTTTATCTTCCTCCTCCTCTGGCCTCCTCTTCCTCGTTCTTTTTCTCTTTCTTTTTAAATGACAATGATCAGGACTTCTAAGCAAACATCAAATTCTTGACTTGCTGACTACCATCACTTAGCAGATCAACAATGACCTGGGCAAGAATTAGTGCTAGTATTTGAGGAAAAGAGAAAATATGGGATAGTTGTCCCAAGAGCATACCAATGTTGACTGAAAGGTTCAGCCTGGCGCCTTCCCTGCCACACCACAGAACGGATTTCTGCACCACTCAGAGGGTGAAGTCAGTCTTTCCGCAAACCCCTCCGCAAGTCTTTCAGGGGCTGCACAAAAGACATTGCCTTACCCCCTGGTTCATAGTTGGTATCGATTTTTATTTGCTTTTCATAACAGGTCATGAGACTAATTCTGTAGCATTTGTGCAGACTTTTCACGAACATATTCACTGCAGTATTTGTCAGATAAAATCCCAGTTTCTTTATATTCTTCTCAGACAACACACTTCCTGCTGCGGGTCTGGAGCTCACTCTGGGAACAGGCTTTTAAACAATCATAATTATTTGCTTTATGAGACACTCTGGAACTCTAAGACAAAACAGTATTTTAGTAGCATCTGTTGTCACCAACAGAGTTAAGACTTTTGTTCCCAGGGGTTTATGACTGTTGAAGGATCACCCTTGTGTTAAAACTTAGCCTAAAAGATGATTGCTGGAGAGCGATTTTCTCGCTATGAAATACATTTTCTAAGTAGTGATGGGTCACTTTTACAGTCGTTCCTTGTTGTTATTTCCTAACTTAAAACAGCTTCAATAAATAAGAAGGGAATGGCCTCAGCCTTTTAGTCTACGCAGGTGACTAATGTCTTGTGTTTATCGAAGCTCCTGGAAAATCGCAGGCGGCAGCGAGGGGCGGAGACAGCAGTCAGTGGTGTGGGAGTTGGCTGGACTATAATCTTAATTATAGAATTATGGAATTTCTGATTGGCAGAGTTGCAGCTCAACATCCACATTGTGCCTGTATGAAATCCCAAACATTTCCACTATTAAAAAAAAAGTTTCCTTTAGGTCTTGGTGATTAAATAAGAATACGTGCCTAAGAAGTCAAATAGCTTTAAAGGAAAGGAGAGACACCTGAGTGGCTCCTGTGAGGGAGCATACCAAACACTTGAATTTGAAGAGAATCTGTCTCTCCTTGGCAGCTAGAGAGGCTCAGTGGTCTGAATTCATG
The DNA here is from genome assembly GCF_002201575.2 of Neomonachus schauinslandi. Lineage (NCBI taxonomy): Eukaryota > Metazoa > Chordata > Mammalia > Carnivora > Phocidae > Neomonachus > Neomonachus schauinslandi. The sequence continues at coordinate 5,362,139 of NC_058415.1, forward strand.
AGACATTGGAGGACTTCTTCACTTTTCACTGAAACATGAATCAGTCACAAGACCAGTCTGTACGGACCTTCATCCACACTAAGTGCTCCTAAGTACAGAAATACAAGAAGACTGCTCTCAAAGGATTGCGATTTCATTCTGGAAAAAGCAAATCCTGGGAGAGAGCAAGGAAACAATAATTCAAGGTGAACGGCAAGGGTTGGGTAAAAAGTGACCATCTGTACTGCATAGTTGCCCCTTTTGGGGGGGGGTTCAGAGGCAGCTTTCTGGAGGTGGGTGATATTTCACTCAAAGCAAATTAGAGTGGGGATTTGCTCTGCCTTTTCCTGACCTGGGTCATAGCTTAAATATCCTTTACGCAGTGAGACATCCTGGTGCCTTTCCCAGCTTTTCATCCCACCTGCTTCAGAACCCACCCAATTGGATGTGATGCCTTTGTTGGTTCTTCTGTGACATTCCGTATGTATCATGTTACGATGCTAAGCACACGACACTGAACTTGTTGCAACATAAGCTGTGGGAACAGGAGCCATGTCTATTGGGCTCATCACTTTATCTTCTCGCCCAGTACTGTTCCTAGAATGTGGTAAGGGCTTACATGATATCTGTTGAAGACATGAATAAATGAGTGAATGAACGCACTCTGAAAGGAGAGTCACCTAAGGGCTGAGAAGTGCAGTAAATAGTCAAATATTCCTCAGTGTCTGACGAGCTGCATTTGTGTCCTCTTAGCCCACATATGCTGATGAGGACCGCTCTTCAGATTCCTGCATTTCCTTTGCTGTACTTATTAACACCTGGTGATAGCTTGCCTTGTTATATCTAAGAATTTGTTAGCCTTTTTTAGTGACTAGGGCACAGTTATAGTTAGCCTACCCACCTTCTTCGTATTGGTTGCGCAAGATTTAGTAAACCTTAGTAGTTGCCTTATTTTGGAAAGATGGATGTTGGATTTGGGGAAGTACAGATATGTCTCTATGTAAAACGTTTGGTGGAAGGGAGATGGAGCCAAGTACAGATTCTGCAAATCATGTCTGTGTCTCAGCATCTTACCAACTATTTGGGGGGGAAGTGAGGGATGAAGGACCAGATGCTTTAAAAGGCATTTGGTTCATGACACGAGAAAAAAATATTGTAACCATGTGTGGTGCCAGATATTAACTAAACTTGTGGTATTATTTCACAATGTATCCAAATATCAAATCATTGTGTTGTGCACCTAAAACTAATAGAATGGTATATGTCAGTTACATTTCAATTAAAAAAAAGGCATTTGTAGGATCTGCAGCACAAGGAGGAAACCAATATGGCAAATAGGATGTGGACACCGGTGGGATGTGATGCAGGCTGACCACCCCTAGACATATGGCCAAAATCCCAAATTACTGTTGGTCAGAACCTTCTCTCACCTCCTTGTGCCTTGAAAGGTTAGGAGGTAGCAGAGACGAGGGGCAGGCTCAGGTCAGAGTGATGACATCACTGCAGGTTATTGGAAAAGTTTAGGCTCCGTCAGGAGTTGAGCATTGGATGCAATATTCCAAGTGATCGGGGCTGCATAATAAATGTAATTTTTCACACGAAGGTAGAATTCAGCCATTCTAAAAAGGAGCATTCTATATGCTATGGAACAAGAATAAAGGATTCACAGGAGTGAGCCTTTTACAGATTTTTATGGTTTGGAATTTTTCTGGACAGATAGGCTTCTTGGTTATGAAGTTTCTCCTTGTATCTATTAGAGCATCTTAAGAAGTCAGGGATGGGCCAGGGGAGAACAGTCTTACCTTACAATGTGGGCGATAAATATTATTTTAAACTTTCCTGTTGAATGCCTCTCTTTATGATGTAAAGTAGCAGACATTTTCAAATTTCTTGGAGTCACGTTAGCGTTGAGGAGTCAGGCAGAGAACAGAGCCTGAGTCAGAATCTAAAAGTATGGGTTTCTAAAAGTGACAACCACTAGGAGCTTTGCTCTAAAGGGAAGCAAAGGAATTTTAAATTCCAATAGTACAAGAAACATCATCTTATTCCTGTGAGTTTGTAGCTTGCTTATTGCTCCTCAAAAAAAAAAAAAAAAGTAGTATTTTGGATCCAAAGCGGTGGATAAAATCTGGTCTATGATAATCTCTGCAAACGTCAGGGACTTAGAATAAATGAGAGTTACTGTTTCTTTGATATACTTTATTCATATACTTTATTATTCTAACATAGAAACTGGCTGTAGGATAGAAAAGAATTGGGAGTTTTAAATAAAAAGAAAAACAAAAGAAAACTTCTAAAATAAAATATTAAGTGCTCATGAGTGATTCTCAGAAATATAAACAAGCAACCTCTACCTATTTCTACCATAAAATGCAACTGTAAATTCTAGACAGGATGGAGCAGCAGAAGACTCCAAAAAGTAAAAATGATCCTTCACAAAAACCAAATCAAAATGGATCAAAGATCCAAATACAAAACATAAGACTGCAAGACTTCTGGAATTAAAAATAGGAGAAAATCTAGGTGACCTTGGGTTTGGTGATGAATTTTTTGGTATAACACCAATAGCATGATTCATGAAAGAAAAAAATGGTAAGTTGGATTTTATCAAAATAAAAATTTTAAAAACCTGTGCTTTGTGAAAGTCACTATTAAGAGAACAGACAGGCCATAGACTGAGAAGGAATATTTGCACAATGTTTATCTGATAAAGGACTTGCATCCAAAATATACAAAGAGTTCTTAAAACTCTCAATAAGGAAAGAAACAGTTTAAAAATGAGCAAGATACACATCTCTAAAGGTGCTGCCAGTAAGTATGTGAAAAACTTTTCACCATCATTTGTCTCAAGGAGTTATATATGAAAATAACGAGATACCACTACATACCTATTAGAATGGGTAAAATAAAAAAATAATAATAAAAAAACGAGAATACTTACCACTGGTGAAGATGTAGAGCAACAAACACTTTCATTAACTGCTGGTTGGGGGATACAAAATGGTACAATTTGTAAGGCAGAGTGATGGCTTCTTACAAACAGTCTTGACACACAATCTAGCAATCATGCTCTAAGTATTTACCTAAAGGGATTGAAGAATTATGTCCACACAAAAGCCAGAACACTAATATTTATAGCAGCTTTATTTATAATGGCCAGAAACTAGGAGGAGCCAAGAAGTCCTTCAATATGTGAACAGATTGCTAAACTGTGCTACATCCATACAATGGAACGCTTTTCATCTATAAAAAAGGAGTAAACTACCAATTCACCTGAAGATGTGTATGCATATTAAATTCATGTTGTTAAGTGAAGAAGCCAGTCTGAAACACTGCATGATTATTGATATGCTAATGTGGAAAAAACAAACCCAGAGAGATGATAAACAACTAAGTGGTTGCCAGACACTTGGGGTGGGAGGGGACATTTGAACAGGTGAAGCATGGGGATTTTTAGGGAAGTGGAACTATTCTGTATGATATTGTATTGGTGGACGTCTGATCATATGCATTTATCATAAACCCTTAGAACTTTATATCACAAAGAATGAATCTTGATGTATGCAAATTAAAAAAAAAAATCACTTAAGAGGTCAGGGAACCAAAGGATGGAATAAAGAATGACATAAGAAACTGTTACAAATGTATGAAAGAACCTCAACGAAGTGGGTGTGGGGAAAGGTAAAAATAGATATGAGTGGGCTCTGTTAAAAACTAAAGGCAAAGAAACTATAAATGAGCAACTCTAGTTGATGAAGTTGTCTCTCAGAGGAGACAATGAGTGCTGTGTTAACAATCCCGAAAACACTAAACACGTATGCTGAAATTGAACAACAAATAAATGGATGACACGTGGTAGGAGCCAGCTTTTTCACTGATGGAGAGGGAGATCACATACGAGCTGGAGAAACTTGTTCCTACAATCCAGGTGACAATAGATTAGAGCTGGAGACGTCGGTATGAACTCATGTGTAGCTTAGCATACAGCTGGATATACAGATACAGAAATAGGTACAAACACCGATGAGTATATAAGCATATTTCCTCACTCAATCAACTGAGAGGAAAAATGACACTGCAGAAGTGAGTCGATCTAACATCCAGATCTTGATTTTTTTTTTAATTTTTATTTATTTGAGAGAGAGAAAGCACAAGCTGGGAAGAGGGGCAAAGGGAGAGGCAGACTCCCCGCTGAGCAGGGAGCCTGACGTGGGGCTCAATCCCAGGACCCTGAGATCATGACCTGAGCTGAAGTCAGACACTTGACCAACTGAACCACTCAGGCACCCCCAGACCTTGATGTAGAATACCATTCTCCACTGAAAGGAACAGGACAACTTGGAGAAACAGCTAAGGCTAGGGCAAGCAATATAAAAGATAACCCTGGAGCATCTTGTACCAGCAGAAAGTAAGGAAGTACTCCAAACAAAACAAAACATCTCACAATAATGGGGAGTATAACAAAGGGTCACAGGACCAACTGAAAGAGCTTCTGATGGCCAAAGCTAGAACAATTTGGGCAATAAAATAAATAATGCAGTATTGGATTATAACTCAAAATATAAAATAAATACCCATGAGTCCATACTAACACAAATAAATGATTGAATGGATGAATGAATGAATGAATGATCTCTGTTCAGAAAGACTATAAATAATGTACATAGATAATCCCGCTCCTGAATTGTGGGTTGCATGTGATTTCCTTCCAAAGAGTACAATATAGAGAGGAGGGAAGAGAGTACTCTTACAGTTGAGAAATGTGAAAAAGAGTATCTCAGCAACATTGACAAGGTGAATATGAATGATGGTGAGTTGTGTTAATAGTATGTAGTACTGAAATGATGCAGTGAGAAGGGCACTTTCCCCTGTGGCCTTCCTCCCCAAACTCCCTCAACTATAGACTAATCATGAGGCAGCGATCAGACTAATCCCAGTTGAAGGACATCCTACAAAACCCTAACCAGCCCTCCCCAAAACTGTCAAGGTCTTCAAAGAAAAGAAAGGTCTGAGAAACTGTCACCTTCAACAGGTGACACGACAACTAGATATAATGCCATATCTTGGATGGGAACCTGAAACAGAAAAAAAATGAAGTAAAGATCAAGTAAATCTGAATATAATATAAAATATCAAGATTGTCTCATTAGTTTGACAAACCTCCATGCTGATGTAAGATATTACTAGCGGGAAACTGGGTGTAGGAGATATGGAAACACTGATAATTTTTCTGTACATTTGAACCTAGATTCCATTTATATGAGATATCTAAAATAGGGAGGGATGTGGGTAGGGGGATGGGTTGGCCTGGTGATGGGTATTAAAGAGGGCAAGTACTGAATGGAGCACTGGGTGTTATACGCAAACAATGAATCATGAAACACTACATCAAAAACTAATGATAAAATGTATGGTGATTAACATAACATAATAAAAAAATAGTCTAACTCATATAAATAGAGAGTAGAATGGTGGTTGGTGGTTGCCAGGGATTGGAAAGAAGGGGGATATAGGAATTGCTATTCAATGGATATGTAGTTAAAGTTATTAAAACAAGACAACAGGCCCCAAATGGAGTTGCTTACGCTAAGCCCTATGTCACCAGAGACTTAACTATTATAGCTTCTGCTCTTCCAGAAGTAGAATCTTAAACCAGTCTATCAGGAATTGCCTAATCAGCACTAGCTAGAGAGTCTGCCTGATGGACCACTACCATCCTCAGAAGGGAAGTAACCTTGCAATAACAAGCCCACATTTTTGCCAAGTACAACTTCCTTATTTCCTGCTCCCTTCTGGCTATAAAAGTCTTTTATTTTGTACAGCTCCTCAGAGCAGCTTTTTATCTGCTGGATTGGATGTCGCCCAACTCATGAATCATTTAATAAAGCCAATAAGATCTTTAAAATTTACTCAGTTGAAGATAGTAAGAAGGGAAAAATGAAGGGGGGAAATCGGAGGGGGAGACGAACCATGAGAGACTATGGACTCTGAGAAACAAGCTGAGGGTTCTAAAGGAGAGGGGGGTGGGGGTATAGGTTAGCCCGGTGATGGATATCAAAGAGGGCACGTATTGAATGGAACACTGGGTGTTATACACAAACAATGAATCATGGAACACTACATCAAAAACTAATGATGTAATGTATGGTGATTAACATAACATAATAAAATAAAAAACATTTACTCAGTTGAATCTTATTTTGGAACAATTATGCAAGTTGAGTATTCTAGGCATCCGCTGTATAACATTGCTCCCTGGTAAAAAAATACTATATTGTGTGCACTTAAAAAATTTGCCAAGGGGGTAGATCTCATGTTAAGTGTTCTAACCACAATACTAAAAAATTTAAAAATTAAAATGTTAAGAGTTTGTTAAAACAAAAAAGTAAAGGTAGCAGGTGGATTTGGAAAGAAGACCAGAATTGATATTCCACAGAACTGACAGTAAATTTACTCTTTTTTCCCTTTGTCATATAGCCTGGCATAGACTCAAAGACAATCCCAATCTGATATTGTGCACAGGGGTACAAGGAGCAGAAAGGAGGGAACTTATGGCTCGAAAGTGAGGAAAATCGGACAAACTCATTCTATAATTTATATACAAAGGCAAAAGAAAGAATACTCAAAACAATTTTTAAAAAAGGACAAATTTGAAGAACTTACACTGTCCAAATTTAAGAATTACTATGAAGTTACAGTATTCAAGAGAGTATGGTATTGATGAAGAAATAGACACAAACTCAATGGGACAGAATAAAATTTAAAGTAGACCCAGACAAACTGATTTTTGACAAAGGTGAAAAATTAAAGTAATGGAAAAAGGATAACATTTTCAACAAATGATCTTGGAACAATTGGACGTCCGTATGCAAAGCAATGAACCTCTACCTAAACATCACACCTTATACAAAAATTATCTAACAATGGAACATAGACATAAAGGTAAAATATAAAACTGTAAAGGTTCTAGAAGGAAAAAAATTGGAGAAAATCATTGTAATCTGGGGTTCATCAAAGAGTTCTTAGACATGACCACAAAAACATGACCTATGACATGACAAAACAATAAATTGGACCTCATCAAACTTAAAACCTTTTTCTCTGTAAGAGAGACTGAAAAGACAAGCTGGGAGGAAATATTTGCAATTTGCATATCTGACAAAGTACTTATATTTAGAATATACACAAAGAACTCTCAAACTCAACAGTAAGAAAGCAACTTAATTTAAAAACACGGGTGAAAGACTTTAACAAACACTTCACTAAAGAGCATATACAGATGGCAGATAATCACATAAAAGATGTTCAATAGCATTAGCTGTTAAGAAAATGCAAATTAAAACCATTATGAGATACCACTCCACACCTATTAGGATAGTGAAAATTATAAAAAGGAATAATTATAAGGACAGTATCAATGTGGGTCAAGGTTCAGAGCAACTGGATCTCTCATATTGCTGGTAGCAATAGAAAGTGTTTCCAAAAATACTTCGGCTTTTCAGTTTAACATATACTTACCAAATAACCCTGTCATCCTGCACGTGGGCATTTATTGTAGAAAAATGAAAATTTATGTTGACGCAAAAACTTATAGATGAATATGGGAGAAGCTCTATTCAAAATCACCAAAAACTGGAAAGAGCCCAAATGTCTTTCACTGGGTGAATAAATAAATGAAAGTGTGGTATATCTATATAACAGAATACTATCCTGCCATGAAAAAACAAATTATTATTGTTATTTAAAAAAAAATATTTTGTTTATTTATTTGACAGAGAGAGACACAGCGAGGGAGGGAACACAAGCAGGGGGAGTGGGAGAGGGAGAAGCAGGCTTCCCGCTGAGCAGGGAGCCAGATGTGGGGCTCAATCCCAGGACCCTGGGACCATGACCTGAGCTGAAGGCAGACGCTTAATGACTGAGCCACCCAGGCGCCCCCCAAAAACAAATTATTGATGCATACAAGAACTTGGACAAATATCAAAGGCACGTACTGCATGAAAGAAGCAAATTTCAAAAGAATACATATTACTAGAAACCATTTATGAGACATGCTCAGAAAAACTGATTCTAGGTTGTCTCTGGCTCCCCAAAGACATGACTTAGGGAGGGAGGAGGAGGAGAAAATATTCTGGAGTCAAGAAAGTTGTTAAATGTATACCAAAAATAAAAATCATTTTTACTGTATGTTAATTTTAAAAATATAATGAAACAAAACTTTTTATGCTAGTTTCTAGCTTCTTCGGAACAGTACTTAGGTGGAAGATTTCTTCACTTCCTGTATACTTGCTAGAACATATATCTAACTCACTATCCTTACATTTTCAACAATTATTAATTAAGTCATGCTGGGTTATTAATATTAATAATCCATTGGTACTACACTTGATCTTAGCCAAAGTCCTTATGCATTGGGGGTGGGTATGTAGAATGATGCAGCTACTATGGAAAACAATATGCAAATTCCCTCAAAAAATTAACACTAGATCTATCATATGATCCGGGAATCCTATCTTCGGGAATATATTCAAAAGAATTGAAATCAGCGTCTTGAAGAGATATCTGCACCCCTCCCATGTTCATTTGTTCATTGCAACGTAATTCAAAATAGTTAAGATACGGAAACAACTCAGATGTCCGTTGACAGATGAATGGATAAAGAAAATGTGTGTATGTGGTATATACATATGATGAAGTATTGTCAGACTTAAAAAAAAGATCCTGCCAATTGGGACAACATTGATGAATCTTAAAGACATTCTGCTAAGTGAAATAAGCCAGTTACAAAAGGACAAATATTATGTGATTCCAGTTATATGAGGTATCTAAAATAGACTCACAGAAGCAGAGAAGAGAATGATGGTCATGAGGAGCTGGGGGAGGAAGGAGTGGGGAATTATTTTTAAATGTGCATGGAGTGTCTGTTATGCAAGATGCATTAGTTCTTGAGGTCTGTTGGACAACATAGTGCCTATGATTAACAATATGGTTTGATGAACTTTAAAACATGTGGAGAAGATATCTCATGTTAAATGCTCTTATTTTATTTTTATTTATTTTATTTTTTTTTTAAAGATTTTATTTATTTATTTGAGAGAGAGAATGAGAGACAGCACAAGAGGGAAGAGGGTCAGAGGGAGAAGCAGGCCCCCGCTGAGCAGGGAGCCCGATGCGGGACTCGATCCCGGGACTCCAGGATCATGACCCGAGCCGAAGGCAGTCGCTTAACCAACTGAGCCACCCAGGCGCCCCGTAAATGCTCTTATTTTAAAAAAACACACAAAACAACACAAGGAAAGCTTTGAAAGTGATCGATAAGTTTAATATCTTGGTTGTGGTGATGCATTTGTCCAAATTCATCAAGATGTGTACATTAAATGTGTGCTATACTTTGTATATCAAACATACTTCAGTAAAGCAAAAACAAAACAAAACAAAAATCCATTGGTGACAGGAAGTCCCATGTCCAGGGAGCTCTTATTATCCCAGATGATTTTACATTAAAACCAAAGAAAACAATTCAGCATGACCTCCACTGTAATTCTCTTCCTGGGGCCGCAGCTCTCAACTTCGGCTGTTGTTTTGAATCATCTTGGTGGACCTTAAAAATGCCAATGCTTCATTCCAGACCCCAGAACTCTGATATAATTGGCTTGAGGTCCAAAGCTGGATATTGGGATTGTTATATGCAGCCAGCTGTCGGAATCTCTGTCCTTGGGGATGCCATTGTGAACCAGGCACTCAAGAAAGAATATTACACATCTTTATGAAGCAATCAGGCTTCCTGGGCTGCATTTAGAGATTTATTTCACTTGGTTTAAAAAGATTTAACTTCTGGTTAATTTTTTGGACCTAAGGATAATTTTCTATGAGCAATATTCTGCCACTTTATAAGCCACATTTTCTTTCCTTTTTTTTTTTTTAAGATTTTATTTATTTATTTGAGAGAGAGAGCACAAGCAGGGGGAGGGACAGAGAGAGAAGCAGACTCCCTGCTGTGAGCGCGGAGCCTGATGCCAGGCTTGATCCCAGGACCCTGAGATTGTGACCTGAGCCGAAGTCAGACGCTCAACCAACTGAGCCACCCAGGCGCCCCAACCCATGTTTTCTATGGCACCTTCATCCTTCAGCATGGGTGGGTAGGATGTCAGAGAATGTATCAGCCCTCTGAGACCATACATCATGCGTACTAACAACTTCCCAAGTTGGAGTCTGGGTCCATTTTTGATGTTCTAAGACTCAGCTCAAAACAAGGGAAGGTAGCTAACTCTTTCCTTTAGAAAACACAACCACAAGGCAAAAAAAAATAAGAAGGAAGAAGGATGTTTTTATTAATCCCCTTTTAATTTTCCTTCTGTTACTCTTGGACAAAAATCTATTTTACCACAGTTTGGCGAGTATGTATTCCTTAAAATTACCTTTATTTTACTGAAATTCTTATTTTCAGTTGTGAGCTCCACAGAGCAACGGTGGCAGAGTCCCAGCCCCCACCTCCTTGGCTCCCTGCTGTCACATCCTTGGTTATGTCATCTCACGTAGAAAAATACAATGACCATTACTAATCGGTTGCTAGGTAGGTGGCCTAGATCATTTAGGGCATCCCACGGTAACCTCATGAGCCCTTAAAGGTGGAGAGAAAAGGCAAAGCCCTTGGACTTTGAACGCACTTTCTCGGAAGAAACAATGAGAAAACACATGGATGCTGTTTTAAGCCAGTATTAGATACGCACTGATCCATTACTGCAACCACGGGACATTCATACAGTCATTTCATTGCCAAGTCTGTATTGTGGGGCATCACCCCGTGTTCCTCTGCTCTTTGTCAGAGCAGTCGCAGGGAATTAAATGTGTTCCTATTCGTGAGTGCATCCACAACCCCTGGCAGGTATTACCCCTGTACATGTTTGTGAAGTAGAGGTAGGAATGTGAAAATGTTGCTCTTCCCCATCTCCCCGGCTCTGCCCAGACCAAGCACCGAAGCTGGCTCACCTCGTTCCTGGACCAACAGATCATCCCCTCCTTTTCCCTCTCACTGCAGGCTTCATCGGCAGCAGTCGGATTTGGGTCAGGGAAGGAATGGCTGTGGGCTCTTGCTATTCATTTATGTGTGCCCAGCACTGTTTTGGGCACCTTCCAAATATTTACCCATTCAATCTATACAGCAATCCTGTAGGTAAGAACTAATGTCATGCTCACTTCACTGAACACACCCAAGTTCTATAAGATGGCAAGCGGCAGAGTTGGGGTACAAGCCCACCCTGTCTGATTCCAGAGCTGCCTTTAACCTCTGTTCTTGGACTGAAAAAAACAAAAAACAAAAAAACTCAGAAATATTAAGGGACGCTCTGAGCCAAGAATCAGCTCAAAAATCTGCGTTCCCTTTTCTTGGACCTCGAAAGACAGTCAGGGCCAGAGAGGGTGAATGGCTTTCCAAGTCACACAGCAGGCAGGTGCCAGAGGAGGGCTTGGCAGTGTCACGTCCAGGTCGCTGTCCCGTCCTCCCACACCCCAGCCCTCAGGGAGCCCCAGTTAGGGGGTCCTGCTCTAGAGCCAGATGGACACGTTACGCAGCTTTCTACCGCGAGCTGCTAGCATCGCAGGCCCCAGCCCCACCCATGGTCTGCAACCCCACTGCGTTCTACAGCCACTTCTGCTCCAACATTACTCCTGCACACTGTCCGTGGAGCCCACGTGCTTCAGAAAGATCACTCTGTTTTCAGTGCAGCTGGGGTACATTACGTTTATTTGTATTTCATTTTTTATTTTATAAGAGCCTCTATGCAACAAATTGAATTAGAGAATTTGGAAGAGAGAAGGATGTTTTAGAGTTGACATGTTTATTGGAACTGAAGAATTAATGTTGGGGAAAAAAACCCTGTGATAATAATTTTGTTAAATGTTGCAGTTTAGCATAGTGTCACCAGATTACATGTGTTGTTCATTATGTTTATTGCTAAAAGTGCTACCACCCTCCTAATTCTGGATGTTAAATAAGTGTTTAAATCTTTAAACAGCTGCACTATAAAATTTTAGATACTTGCCTGAAGATAACATAATTATGTTTGTGGTTTTTATCATCGAAGTGTCTGGGCCTATTCAGAAGGTTGTATCTGTTGGAGGACCCTCTAATTAAGCTGGAAGCCTCCGTAGAACTTCTCTGCATTGCTGAACACGGATTCTTCATCACCCCGGGAGTTCTAATGGTCTTTCCTGAAAATGATACAAAGACATTTGTGATCATGTAGATTAAACAAAAACCACAGGGCCTCGTCTACCGTTCTACCAACAATGTGCTGGCCCATTTATATGAGAGGAGAGGAACCCTACAGTTGAAGCAGATGAAATGTGTTGGCTGTGCACAAAGAAGGACCCCATATTTGTAGATGAACTCTTTGCAGAGAATTGAAATAGACATATATAGAAGAGCAGGGAAGGAAAAGGAAGATGCTCTTGCTAAAATGAAACAATTATAAAATCAAATTCTCTGTTATGATGACTTTTTCTTTGAGTCTTCATGGATTTATTATGACATTTTGGAGAAGGTCAAGGCCCCTTTGTTCTGATGACATTTCATCATTACATCTCTCACTATTTGTCACCACACCTTCTGTATCATCACAAATTAAATTCCCTTTTTTATTTTCCTGTACTCCTTGTTTCTCGGTCTCCCCCGGCTACACCTCCTTCCCTGCACAAGATGGTCCTCATGCCCATCAGTATATATTCATACATTCAACATGGCAACATTGGGTCAGGACTGAGGTTGAAGAAGCCAGAAAGGATGATGTCTTTGGATGAGAATCTGTCGTGCATATGATGACTTGCTGCTGCCCAGTGTGTGAGGTGGAGAGAGAGAAGAGCTCCCCTTCACCTGAAGCTGAGAGAGGCTCCGAGGGGACACTCTCTTTAACTTCAGTCCTTTTATGTCCTTGAAGTCATGGGATGATACCAGATGAACCAAATATACCAGTCAATGATATGGAATGAAAGAGATAACACACTCCCTCAATGAGGGTGACAAGGGAGCTTAAGGAGGAGGGTAAAGGAATAAAGTGGGAGGAAGAATATCATTGGAGCCTGGAGAGGGCTGTAACTTTGGGAAAAGGGGCTGCTTGGCTGGATGTGTGGATACAGGTAGAAAAACACTCACTGCCAAAACCTCAGACTAGAAAGGAAAAGCCAACGACTGGGCCCCGCAGGCTAATGACGCAAGCCTGTCCCTGTGAGACATGAGACTCTTAACAGCTTTGGCTCAAGGATTACCTCTAAGAAACTTCTTACAGCTAGGCCCAGGACTCCTCCTGCCCAATCTTTTTTCCTTCCCCCTTCATCACAGGTGTTAGATCTATGTCATGGTCTGATCACTCTTCTTGATTCTTCGGAGTTAAAATCAATCATCACCAGAGCTTTCAGCTGTAAATCTTTACGTTGTTTTTTTTCTAGAGAGACAGAGAGAGAATGAGCACTCGCGGGGAGGGGCAGAGGGAGAGGGAGAGAATCTCAAGCAGACTCCCTGCTGAGCGAGGAGCCTAATGCGGGACTCAGTCTCAGGACCCTGAGATCTTGACTTGAGCTGAAACCAAGAGACAGACACTCAAGTTACTGAGCCACCCAGGTGCCCCGATCTTTAAACTACACTTGTAAATGCAGAGCCTTCCACCCCCGACTCACCTCTTCCTTACCCTGCAGGAGAATGGCTTTGTTTTCATAGTACCCCATACATCCAGGTGTTACTGCATTTTGTATTATTCAGAATTCACATACTAATTCTCTACATCCATCTACCCCTGGACTAAATAAATATACATTCAGTGCATGGACCACATTCTATACAGATCTCTCTTTGCACTTAGAACTGTGCCTAGAATATAAAAGAAACTCAAGGACTTCATGTTTATTCCGTGGGTGATGGCTGAATGACATCTGAAATAAACACATGAAACTCCAAAGCCTCAGGATGGGATCCACTTACCTCTGGATCTGTCACTTTCTCATGAGCCATAGTGTAAATAAAATCTGGACCTGCTGCCCCAGGCTGCCCCGGGTCCTCACCTTAAAATGTTAGAGTTGCCACAGGGAAGGATGGAAACAAAGGGGTGGGGACACAGGCAGGTGTGGTTATTCATTTTTCCTTTTTGATGAGGTGACTTTTTAAAAAACCTACTAGTATTTACCACACGAGCAACTATCTAGAGCTCATCATGCCTTGAGAAAGACTCTGGACAGTTTGAATATTACACCTTCTGGTTTAATGCTTTAAAACTATCTCAGAGTTTTAAAATTGAACTATACTCTCTTAAAAAAGACTTGGCTGATTTGAATAAAAAACATCTTATTGGAAATACCGTTTTTCTTTACATTTTTTTTCTACACTAGATGATGGTCACCTAAAAAGATTAGCATTTGATTAGAAAGATACACACAATGTTTAGTGCTTCTCACAGTTTTCAGGAGAGTGAAGGAGCTATCTACCTACTTTAAGAAATTAAGCAAAAAATTGAAATAGAAAAATAGAACTTTAGAGGTCAAAAGGAATTTTGTGACCCTCTTCTATTCACTTGGCAGTTGAGGCACCAGAGATCATGACTGATGCAGATCATTGAGCTAGAATTCAGGTCCCCTGGTGAAGTGCCTTTCCTGTCCACGTGCCCAGGAGCCGGAGGGCAATTGTGGGAACAGCAAGGTTGTACAGGGCAGAGAACTGCCTCTGTCTGTTTTCTATAAAATGTTTCCATGTATGATTTCATCTTAAGAAGGGGGTTTTTAACCTAACAAGTTACACTTGATCCTTCAAAGCCATAATACTTTCAAGTTAAGGCAAAACTCAATTATTGGCATAATGTATGTAGAAAAATATGCATGGCTTATTGATCTAGAAGGGAGACTTTATACCATTCCATAAAAAACTCAGAAGACAACTCAGGTTTCAATGCAATTCTTTAAGCATAAACAATGGAGAATTTTGATCCTGTCAATACTGATTGGGTTCTCCTGGTTGGTGAACTATCTGCCAACACAGAAAGTGCTTGAAAAGAGAGCCCACTTCTTTACTGGCTTGAGGCCAAGCCATTTCACCCAACCAGAAATATGCTTCAGTTTTGTTTGGGTGCTTGGAATATGCCCTTCTATTTTGCATCGTAAGTGGTCACCTGGATAAGGAGAATAAACGAGAGAATCCAATAAATAATTAAGTCTGCTTCTTGAATTGCTCAGAAGTAGAACTTCTTTAGATTTCCTTAAGAGGAGACTTTTAGACTTTTCTTCTGGTTGATTCTTCCTTCTTTCCCTTCCTCCCTTCCTCCCTTCCAATAGAAGGCATGAATGGGTGAATTCTCTTTTCTTCCCCAATTCTTTAGTTCCTGCTTAAATAGAGAAAGTTTTTATTGTGCCTGTGCAGAAGTGTTTTATTATCACTTAACAAATCCTTCAAAAGGTCTTAAATGGGCAGAGGGGGAGGGAAGGCAATGCAATCGACTTTAAGTGGCTAGAACACATACGGAGAGTAAAATGGTGCGTGAAGCTATGGAAAATTGGGTGATCCAGGTTTACACATTAGTGATGCACTGAGCACACATTAAACCTGCCACAGTCTTAGAAGCTTTCCTAATGTTGATTAGAATCTTCCTGGGGAAAAAAAAAAAAAGACCTTCACATATTAAGAGACTTGTCATTTACAGGTATCTGACAGAACCTTAAAGAACATGGGCAAAGTAAACTCATTTGGTAATGTGCCACAACGCACCCTCCAGAAAATCTGCCATATGCTGGGAACAGATTGCTTAGCCCAATCAGCAGCTATCACACAAGTGAGGGATAAAGGTTGATACTAGAAGCCAGCCCACACTCTGAGTTAATGCCACTTTCCCAGAGTCGTAATGGTCTTGTGATGGCATTTTTCCAGTAGGCTGTGGTGACCTCAGTGGGGACTTCCCTCTTAGGTTGTTTCCATTTGCTGTTGGTAATGTATTGCATTTCCTTTGAATGTGTCATTCCTATGGGAAAAGTCAAGTAGAAAATGCTGTCTGCAAAGGCCTCTTGGTTGGAAAATCAGAACCCAGGAAACACACAGTGGTGACCCAAGAGTGGAACTGGGTACTGTGTCCAACTAACATTTTCCTGATGGGGTCCTGGGGGCACAGGACCTCCGAAAGGACACCAGGCCCTGTCTTCCCCAGAGAGGCTGGGCCCTTGTTGCTGTAGGACGACAGCCCTGCATACTCTGCAGTGGGGTGCTGACTGCTTCTCCCAGGGCAAGTCCTGTAGGAGGGAGGGAGGGGGCCCCAGCTCACCAAGCCTCCTCGGTCTCCTTCTCCAGGATGAGATCAATCCTAAGAGCAGCTGAGAGGCTCCCCTTGATATCAGAGGACTGCAAAGGAACGCTAAGAACCTTGGCAGAAGTCCAAGCCATGCAACAGGAGACTCGACCACACCTAGAGTGCATGGCTCCTGCTCCCAAGGGGATGACCTCGCTGCCCTTTAAGTTCCTGCTTGAAAAACCTCATGACTTTGAAGGACTCCACTGTTTGTTCTAGTAATACCTGACAATATACTCCTGAGGCCCCTCACTTAGAACCTTTACTACAAACTTACAAGAGTAGGGACGCCTGGGTGGCTCAGTCCGTTAAACGTCTGCCTTCAGCTCGGGTCATGATCCCAAGGTCCTGGGATCGAGTCTCGCATTGGGCTCCCTGCTCCTCGGGGAGCCTGCTTCTCCCTCTGCCTCTGCCCCTCCCCATGCCCCGCTCATGTGCGCTCTTTCTCTCTCTCTCTGACCAATAAAGAAAGAAAAAAAAAATTACAAGAATAAATCTTTCTGGGTTTCTTTGAGATAGAAATGCATGTCTCTCCCACAATCCAGGAGTGTCTTTCTCAAGGACCTGAAAGCCATTCCTTTGAAATACAATCATCAGGAAGGATAGGGCCCCTGTCTCCCAGTCTCTGGGAGGATAGAATCGTAACTTTGGTAGCTACCAGCTAGCAGACCCAACGGGTTCAGTTGCTTTTATACTGACGGACCCAACCATCTTTCCTGCTTTTTATGATTTTCACTCCCCTGACTCTACTTGAGCTCACTCCCACTCGGTCTCCTTACTCCCTCACCTCCTAGTCGCTCTGGGCAAATGGGCACAGAGCTCAACTCTTCCCTCTACTGCCTGTAGTTACTGAAGCAAATTCTGCCCAGTTGTACCTCTTAGTCCCAGAATCAATCGTGACAGTTTTGAAATATTTTTGACGTTCTAAGACTCAGCTCAAAACAAGGGAAAGTAAGCAAGCATGTTTGATGAGTGTCTCTGCAGTTCTAAAAACAAACAAGCAAACAAAAAGCAGTTATATCTCCTAAGTTTAAAATAGTCAAAATACACACTGATATCCCAAACTGGCAAATCACTATTGATTTCATTAATTCGATTCTCTCTCCATGGCAGGAACCATGTCTTCTCCATGCTACACACTATTCCCAGGAGAGTGCTGGACAGGGGCTGAATTGATATGATCTAAATTGATCTGAAGATTTTACCTTATAAAAATATTTACACTTTTTGAAAATCATAAAACCACAAATAAAACATCCAAAGGTTTCCTAAATTTAATGGAAGTATCATATTCCAAAGTTTAACATTTTCTTGATTTTGGGGGGCATAGAAGAATAAGAAGTCTTTCTTTAGCTTTACCTCTTCATGCAGGAAGGTCAAAGGTATTCTGGGATATTGATCAGTCAGTGTTTTGATTATTCACACACATGCAAACCTCTGACTGGCTGCTATTTTATTTAAGGAGTTAAACTGATTTGCAAGCTACATATGAGACCTCATTTCTCCAGACAAATATATTTGCATTAATTTTAAGAATGAGGTCATTTTCCCTAATGGAGATACAAATTTTGTTGTCCTAAGTAAATGGAAGGAAGTTCAGAAAGATAAAATTACATGCACAAAGTTGGAGAGCAGGAGATTGAGTCCAGAGAGGGTGGCTACCTGTCCTGGGGCTGGGAGGCTGCCAGAGCACACCTGTTCAGTATTTCAGTGTGTGGTGCCAACAGATGGTGTGTGTGTGTGTGTGTGTGTGTGTGTTCTTGGCCTCTCCTTTCCTTTTGTCATTGATTTCTTTTTTATGAGGTTCAAGCTGAAGGAAGAATTTTGGTTGCTCTGATCAGGCAGAGAAAAGGCCACCAACTGTGGATCTCTACTGCAATCGTTCACCTTCAGACCAGGTAGGTTGAGCACTGGCAGGCCTTGCGTGAACGTGAGCTGTACAGTTCATTGTACCCAGCAGTTGGGCTGCATCATGGTCTGTGTAGCAGAAGTTTTAGCTAATTACGTGTGGTCAACAAGAGGGTCATATACATTTTGCCTCGTGTTTTACAACTGAAAGAATGAGAGGAGATTTGGGGGAAAATTAAAATCAACAACAGAGCGCACAGGTATTTCTGGAAGATTCATTGGGTGCCTCGTACTGGCCTCTGCATAAGCCAGAAATTCTCAAAGATCCCAGAATGAATCCTGAGTGCTCATGAGGTTCAGGCATGTTGGTGAGACAAGTCACACAGGAATAGTACAGAAATAGTACAGCAAAGGTGTTACTTTTTGGAAAGATCAAGAAAGGACTGGGTTCGTTATATGGAAGAGAAAGTGGAGTCATCAGGCAGTGGTGAGCAAATACTCACTTGCCTTGGACCCTGTGTGAGTTCGGTTCAGAAAAGAGACCCGAGTCAAATTCCTACGGGTGAAAAGATGGTCAGCCCTTGCAGGAGTAGAGTGCCCTATCCCTCCTGCGCCATTCCCGACCTGGCCAGGCTTCCAGAAGCAGAGGAGACGTGGCTGTTGGTTTGCAGCTTGGAGCTCGCCTGGCAGGAAGGCAGGATTTGAGTAGAACATGAAGCATGAGTCAAATTTAGATAAAAAGAGAACCAGTCCTTCCCACTACAAGGTATGGTGCTGCAGGCAAGCGTGAAGAGGGACACATTTTAAGGTAGAATCGGGTTAGTGATTAGCGAGAATAAAATCCATCAGGCTTAGTTTGTGGCATCTGTCTGAGCTTGGTGCTCCTCCTGTGCATTATGCCTCCTGTTCTCGCAGGCTTCAGCGTCCAGACACGGTGCATGGCCTCTGCTCTAAACATGGACACTCCCTGGTTACAGTGATTCCCACCTAGGCACAGATGGGCCCCTTGTCCTCACTGTGGAATGAGCAGCCTCGCTCGGCACCAACTTATTAATGGACTTGAGAAAGTAGGGAAATCAGGCAGCATAGAATGAGAATTTCTTTTTTTCAAGATTTTATTTTTATGTGAAAGAGAGAGAGCGAACGAGCAGTGGGGAGGGGCCCATCTGTGCCTTGGACCCTGTGTGAGTTCGGTTCAGAAAAGAGACCCGAGTCGAATTCCTACGGGTGAAAAGATGGTCAACCCTTGCAAGAGTAGAGCGCCCTATCCCTCCTGCGCCATTCCCTATTAAGGAAGGTCCCTATTAAGGAAGCAATCACTTGAGCATATTCCAAATGGCCTTAGATAATGTAGGAAAAGATGCCTAAAAATGACAAAACAAATCAATTCAGTGGTGTGTGGGATGTAGTCCTTGATTTTATTTTTATATCTAATTAATGTGGGTTTTTTAAAAAAAATTTCTCTGAAATTCTAGCTTTTCAGTGATAGAGAAATAATTAAGAAGCATTCGTCCCTTTATCCTGATCTGTCCCATTTTCAAACATTGAGAACCTCTTTGCCCAACCTAGACTCCATATATGGATACCTCAGTAGCCTGCATGGCCCTCTGGGGTGTGGGAAGAATGGCCTGCCCCATTTCAATGTGTCACACTCCAAGTTCTGGTTTTCTTAGGCATAAGGAAGTGAGAGTTTTATGATGCCCTTTTCTTTCTGCCAGCCACAATTTATCCTCTATTAAAACTATCCTGGTTTCCTGGAATGAAAAACCATTGGTCCCACAGGAGCCAGACCAGCTTCAGATGTATGAAGGACATTCAGCAGAGCTGAGTTCTGCATGTTAGGGCCCTTAGGATCTAAGTGAATGAACTAAGGCAGTTGTTCCCCAGGACACCTTTGGACCTGCCTTCCCAGTGGGGCACCAGGGTTGAGTGGCAAAACCAACCAACACTGACAGGGTTCCATGGCAGCCATTCCAACATAGGAGCTCCTGGATGGAAACCGGAGCCTCTCTGCCCCCACACACCTCTTCCCCCTTTACCTACATAGCTTTCATCTAAACTCTTAGTCCAAAATTATGTCTAAATTTCTTACAGACAGAAGCCCAGGCATCAGTCTTCTGGATTAGCAGCTCTTTATTGAACATGAGGATGACATTTTTCTCTCTTACTGATGGCCCAGCCCTCTCTCTCATTGCCCTGTCTCTGCACTCATGGGCTCTGGTGCCCTGTAGCTTTCTTGAGAGGCTATGGGCTCCTGAGCAAGTGCTTCGGCTTAATTTTTGCTGATTATTCCAGTCATATTTGTCTTCAGGAAACTATAACAGAAAATATACCAGAGAAAGTAGTTCCTATCGTACTTGAGGAGAAAATGATCATCGTGCTCTGCTATCTGAGTAAGTGGAACAGGATTTGTTTTTGTCTTAGAGTGAACTTGAGCCTGGGGGCTGGCGGTGGGGGCCTTGTTTCCAATTGTTTTCTGATAACAGAACAGAATTTCCATAATGATTTACTCTTTTTCTTTCAGCTATGTAAATGGCTTTATCAAGATTGTCATACCAAGTACAACATTATGAGGAGGATATTACAGCTTCCACAACCCCTTGTCCGAAGTCTGGAGCTTTCTTGAGTGAGATTGATGAACTGCATTGTAAGGAGCAATTATTACAGGATTATTACAGGATGGCTGGCATTTTTTTTTTAAATTTTACCTTCACTTATTCCTTCTTCAAACCTCTTCCCTTTCTTTATATAGATCCACATTTCTGACCTATATTATTTTCCTCCTCTCTAAAGGACTTTTTTTTTGGTAACATTTTTGGGCAACAAATTCCTTCAATTTTTGTTTGTCTGACAAAGCATTTCTGCAGGATAATTTCGCAGGGTACAGAATTCAAGGGTGTTTGTTTTCCTCCCCTCTCAACACTTTATTTTTTTTATTTTTTTTTAAAGATTTTATTTATTTATTTGAGAGAGAGAATGAGAGAGAGAGAGCATGAGAAGGGGGAGGGTCAGAGGGAGAAGCAGACTCCCTGCTGAGCAGGAAGCCCGATGCGGGACTCGATCCCGGGACACCAGGATCATGACCTGAGCCGAAGGCAGTCGCTTAACCAACTGAGCCACCCAGGCGCCCCAACCCTCTCAACACTTTAAATATTTCATTCCACTCTCTTCTTGTGTGCCTGCTTTCTGAGGAGACATGGGGTGTAATTCTTACCTTTGTTCCTCTCTAGGTAAGGTGTTGTCTTCCTTTGGCTTTGTTCTGGATTTTTTTCTTTATCTTTGATTTTCTGTAATTGAAAGTGATATGCCTCGGTGTCCGTTTTTGTTTATTTCTTCATTTATCATGCTTGTTGTTTTCAGAGTTTCCTTGATCTGAGGTTGGTATCTGACATTAATATGGGGAACATTCTTGGTCATTAATGATTCAGATGCTTCTGCTCCTTTCTCTCTTTCTTCTGCTGGTATTTGCATTAAGTTACACCTTTTGGAGTAGTCCCGAAGTCCTTGGATATTCTGTTGTGTGTTTTTTTTCAATTGTTGTTCTCCCTGCTTTTCAGGTTTTGTGGATTCTGTTGAGTTATCCTCAGATTCTGCAATTCTTTTACCAGCCATGTCCAGCCTGCTCATGAGCCCATTGTAGGGGAGGTAAATTATTCCCTCTACCTTCTTAAAGTTTTCTAGCTGTGCCTGAAAATTCAGCTGACACAGAAAGACTAAAGGGAGAAAAGCACACAAATGTATTTGTTTCACAGGACACAGAGCCCTCATAAGGAGGGAAGACCCAGTGAAATGGTGGATTCTACATGCTTTTGTGGCAGGTTGAACAAAAGGAGGCAATTATGGGAATGCCACTTAACTCTGTGGGGAGGCTGAAGTTATTGGAGCAAGGTTGTTTGTGTAGAATTCCCTCAGTCTCAGCTTCTTGTCTTTGGTGATAACAAGGTTACTTTCCTTGCGGTTCAGGGAGGTCATCTATCACATGGGAATTTCCTCTCCTGCTTTAAGAAAAAAAAAAGTCACAGTTTTTTTCTTGCATTTGCTATTGTTCAAGTGCCTTTAACACAAAATAATCTGCACACCAAAGTGGTGGTAGATTCTGCTACTCATCACTAATCAAAGGCATTCTTTATTTCTGTTACAATGTTGTTTTTGGTTGTTTGTTTGTTGTCTCTTTATCTCTAGCATTTCTTTTTGGTTTTTATTCTCAGGATCCCCATCTCTTTGCTGTATTTCAAAATAGTCCTTTTACCCCGAGACTTGCTAGAAGGGGACTTTTGTCTGATATTTACATGGGAACCTGGTAGCGTTCCTGGAGGTAAACCTCACAGTATGATGGAGGCTCCCCAGTGGGTAGGTCCCCCTGGAGTTTCTAACTCTCAGAGTTGTCTGCACTGACCCTCCAGCAATTCATCAATTACAGCTCACACTTTCCTACCTGGGTATTGTTTTCCACAGTGATTTCACCTTGTGGATCTCTGCTCCCATCAGCCTGCGATGACTTGTGTTCACCTGTCTTTCTCTACCCTGGGGGCAATGCTCTGCCCTGTGTCCTCTCTTTTCCTACAGATCCCAGAAGAGTTGTTGATTTTTCCAGTATGTTCAGATTTTTACCTGTTAGGATGAGTGATGATTTCCAAGCTCCTTGCATGTGGAACCAGAAACCAGAAAATCAGTTTTTTAAAAATATAATTCTCCAGTCTATGTAGTAATTAGTAAAGATTTAAGAAGAATGAAGAGCCAGGGCAGGCTTGTCAATGCCGAAGGTCATTTTATTTTATTTTATTTTTTAAAGATTTTATTTATTTATTTGACAGAGAGAATGAGAGAGAGAGCACATGAGAGGGGGGAGGGTCAGAGGGAGAAGCAGACTCCCTGCCGAGCAGGGAGCCCGATGCGGAACTCGATCCCGGGACTCCAGGATCATGACCTGAGCCGAAGGCAGTCGCTTAACCAACTGAGCCACCCAGGCGCCCCCTGAAGGTCATTTTAAACGGTGAGATCTTCATGTCCGGACATCTCAGGAAATAAAATGACCTCTAAAACAATATACACTCCACAACTTGTTGAAAACTTCCTGCTCTAACGTAAAAAAAAAAAAAAAAAAAATCAAAAGGTTGCTGTAATTTAAATGTATTTTTTCTTTTTATATTTCTTACACTGATTCACGAATATGCTTTATTCATCTTCTTTTTCAATTGTCTGAGGTTATCAGAGTTAGCAAAAGATAAGAGAGGTCCTCAGCTCACACAATGTTCATGTGCAAATACACAGAATATTGGGTAAAAATGTATAGAAGACTGAGCAAAACAGGTTAAACATTTCCACAACAGTGATCCTTCTGTCAATATCTCCTTATATTTTAGTGCCTTCTAAATTCATTTATTTTGATAACATATTAGTCTATAAATACATTGCATGGTCTAAAACTTCCATTGTTTCTTCCCTCAGTAGGAAATGACATGTGTGGTTCATCAGTTGGTGATAGCTTCTATTTTAGGTTGGTGTCATTAAGGTTGACATTCCTGAGTTCTTTTGTTTATCTTTTTTTATTTTAGACTTTTTACATCATTTTCTTATAAACAGGACTCTCAAAAGCCATATAAGGTATCATTTTGCTTTAAAACTCAGAAAATTCCTGTCTTTTAATAGTACTGCCTAAATAATTTACACTCTTAACATTTCACCAAGTAGCAAAATATGTTAGTGTTTTTACCACATCACTGTTTTAACCGAGATAATTAAAGACAATGAAGAATAGCGAAAAACGTTGTATTTCTAAGCATTCATTCTTAAACTTGAGTACTTGTAACAAGTGCTCGCTTCGGCAGCACATATACTAAAATTGAGTACTTGTAACAATAACCTGGGAAGCTTTTATGGAGTACTAACATTTGATTGCCACCTCCAGAAACTCTAATGGGACTGCCTAGGGGTATCTCTGTGGGCAATTATAATATGCAGCATTTGAATTTTTAAAGCTGGTCTCTCTTTTTTCCCGTCAAAAAATCAGAAAAAAAAAATTGATATTCACGCTGCTGATTTAAACAGGACAAATTTCA
This sequence comes from Neomonachus schauinslandi, assembly GCF_002201575.2. Lineage (NCBI taxonomy): Eukaryota > Metazoa > Chordata > Mammalia > Carnivora > Phocidae > Neomonachus > Neomonachus schauinslandi. Next base: position 5,386,338 of record NC_058415.1, read on the forward strand.
CTATATACATTACAGAACTGGTAAGAGAAGTGTCAGTTTATTTTCTAGGTGTAATGAAGATACAAGGGATATCAAATCTCTCTTCATCCCCTTCTTCTTCATAGTGCTCTGAAGAATGGCAAGTGAGCTCAAAGAATTCCCAAATCATAGAGATCTTACATGAATAAAGAGTTCAGACTCTCTTGATTTGATCTACTTTTATGTCAACCTACCTTGAAGTTTTGAAGTTGCTTCTGTGAATTGCAATATCAGCTAAATATATGGATTTGGTGGTTACATATCATTTCCTTTATCTAGGGATACACATCCACACCATTGAATTGATGTTGGAGTTGCTCTAAAGTCTGATTTGACATGACAGGAGATTTTGATTTGATAATCATGAGTCAGAAAGTGAAGATAAAGGATTAATTTTTAGAGAGCTCCTCCAATTCCAGGATGATCACTTTCACCACTTTCAAGTAGCCATGCCAGTCTGAGGATCAATCAATCAATCAATCAAAATTTTTGATCTGGTACCAATTTGTGTGAGTTCCTCTGCAAGGAAGCGTGGGGGAATTTGAAGGCAAGTACAAGTAAGAGTCCTAAAGAGTTCTCTGATCAACTGGGGGCATTCATGAATACAGAGAAAGACAGCCAACAGCACTACATTATGGATGTGCGAAATGACTCAGAAAGACAATAAATTCTATGTGTTATTTATTTATTTATTTATTATTTTCATTATTATTTTTTGGTGGACTGCTTTGGTAAGAAAAGTTCTGTAGAGACTTTAGTCTGGAAATAAATAAAACTTTTAAAATGCCCTGTTACCAAGAATTATGATTCAAGGCTTCTCTTCTGGGTAATTGCCCAAATCCAGTTACCTGTCAGAGGCTGACTTCAATGGATTAGCCAATCTTTTAAGGAACAAATGCGCTTCTAGAACCAGAAGAAATTAGCATACACAAGTAAACATAATGATCTGAGGAACTGAGTAATGATGTTGTGAATGCAAGTCAGATTTTGCATATTTTATAACAACTAATGATAAAAACAAAACAATATTAAAGTGGTATACAGTTTTATTAAGAGAAATCTACAAAATAAATACTAGATTTTCAAATAGCAGAATGCACCTCAGGTCTTTGGATCTAACTTTAACTCCCTATTCTTCAAAACCATCAATTAAAATAGTTCAGACCCTAAAAGGCATTTGATTTTTTTCTGCATGGCATGAACAATTAACATAAACATGAGCAAGGTGTAGTCCCTGACTTCTGGGTTTTCACAGACTAAGCTGAGGACAGACACTGCCACGGATTGTACAGTTTAAAGGGGCTCTCCCGAGCTTAGGAAGCAAGAATATGGAAACACCGGGGATTTCCACAGTTTGCTGAGAACATGGTCAAAATTTCACACTGGAGATGTGAGAGGTGCTGTGATAAAAGTGAGAGTGTGGAAGAAGATTTGTCCCAGGCAGACAAACTGAGGCTGGAGCATTGCCAGGAGCAGAAAGAAGCACAGCGTTTGCTGTGGTGTGGCCAGTCCTTAAACATTGGTCTGGAAGGGGAAGCCACTGTCCGTCACCAGGTTCATTAGGTAGGACGCCACAGCTCTGCATAACCCCAGGAAAGCTTGATGCTCTTTTCCTTCTACATAAACTAAAAATGATATCATCCACCAAAAAGTCTGTGAAATCCGCAAAAGAAAACAACAAATGGACCTACAAGAGTCTATGGAGTGAAATAGAAAGCCGTAACCAAGCATGGTCTGTGGATGAGTTTTTTCATTAGTAATTCTTTAACAGATTTAATGAGATATAATTGACATTCCACAAAATTCACCAGTTATAAGCCTATAATTCAATAGTTTTAGTGAATTTATAGAAATGTGCAACTATAACATTCCAATATTGGAATTTTTTCATCACCTTCTACCTACCGGCAGTTATCTCTTGGTCCTGCCCTCAACTCTAGGCTACCAATGATCTTTGTGCAGCTATAAACTGGGCTTTATAGACATTGCATATAAACGTAATCTTATAATACGCGGTCTCTTGCATCTGGTTTCACTTAGCATAATGTTTTTGAGGCTTTCCAAATTGCAGTGGGGTTCAGTGGCTCTTTTAATTATAGAATAGTACTCAGTGGTATGGATATTCTACATCGTGATTATCATTCAGCAGTTAATGGGCATGTATGTTGTTTCTAGTTTTTAGGTATAATGGACGTTGTTGCTGTTCCAAACATTCACATACATGTCGTTCTGTGCGTGTATGCTTTCATTCATTTCTTTGAAGTAAATTTATTCATTATTCAGCTTCTAGGAAGCTGAATCTTATGGTCAGTGTATGTTTAATTTCAAGAAATTGTTTTACAAAGTGACCATACCATTTGGAAATATCTCCAGCAACGAATAAAGGTTCCAGTTTCTCCACATCTTCCCTAACACTTGATATTCTTGGTCTTTTTGCTTACAACCATTCTAATGAATGTGTGGTGGTAGCTCATTGTGGTTTTAATTTGCATTTCCCTAATGATGAATAATATTTAGCATCATTTCATGTACTTGTTAGTCACTACTTTGTCTTTTTTGGTGAAATATCTGTTCAGATCTTTTACCCATTATTTAATTGTATTATTTGCTTTATTATTATTGAGGTTTTTTTTTTTTTAAGATTTTACTTATTTATTTGATAGAGAGAGACACAGCGAGAGAGGGAACACAAGCAGGGGGAGTGGGAGAGGGAGAAGCAGGCTTCCCGCTGAGCCAGGAGCCTGATGTGGGGCTCGATCCCAGGACCCTGGGATCATGACCTGAGCTGAAGGCAGACGCTTAACCATCTGAGCCACTCAGGCGCCCCATCTTTTTTTTTTAAGATTTTATTTATTTATTTGACCGAGAGATAGAGAGTAGGCAGAACGGCAGGCAGGCAGAAGGAGAGGGTAAAGCAGGCTCTCTGCTGAGGAGGGAGCCTGACGTGGGGCTTGATCCCAGGACCCTGGGATCATGACCTGAGCCGAAGGCAGACACTTAACAACTGAGCCACCCAGGCGCCCCCATTACTGAGTTTTAAGAGTTCTTTATATATTTAGGATACAAGTCCTTTTTCAAATATATAATATGCAAATATACTCTATCTCCAGTTTATCTTTCCATGTCCTTAATAGACTTGATGAGGTACAAAAGTTTTTAATTTTGATCAAGTCCAGTTTATCAAGGTTATCTTACATGAGGTCACAATTCAATGTTTTATATCAGAAATCTTTTCCTAATTATAAGGTCACAAAGATTTTCTCCTATTTATTTTTCTAGAAGTATTGTAGTTTGAGCTCTTACATGTAGGCCTATATGACTTAGTGTTTATATACAATCTAAGGTAAAGGTCTAAGTTTATACTTTTTACATGTGAATATCCCATTGTTCAAGCACCATCTGTCAAAAATTATCCTTTCCTCATTGAATCATCTTTGTAACTTTGTCAAATACCAAGCCCCATTAATGCAAGGTTTTATTTCTTGGCCTTTGATTCTGATCCATGAATGTGTGTGCCTTGATTACTGCGGCTTTACAGTAAGTTTTGATTACTTTACAGTAACTTTAGAGTAAGTTTTGAAATCAAATAATGTAAGTCCCTCAATTTTATTATTTTTCAAAATTGGTTTGGCTATTCTAGGTTCTTTGCATCTGTAGATAAATTTTAGGACTACCATATAAATTCTTACAAGAGATCTGATGGGACTTAGATAGAGATTGCATTAACTTTATAGATTAATTTAGAGGGTGCTGCCACATGGATAATATTGAATCTTCCAATTTATGAACATGAAATGTCTATTATTTAGATCTTTAATATATATAGCAATGTTTTTAGTTTAAAATGTGTATATCTTTCATTTCTTTTATTATATTTATTCCTCATTATTCTATTTGAAGCTATTATGAATTAAAGTATTATCATAATTTTACACTTCATTTGTTTGTTGCTGGTATATAGGAATACAATTGATTTTTGTATATTGATTTTATATCCTGTGACCATGCAAATTTTATTAGTTTCTACAAGTGTTTTGTAGACTCCTTGGATTTTCTATTTATAGAGCCATGTAAACCAAAAATAAAGACACTTTTATTTTTTTCGTTCCACTTTATGTGCTTTTAATTTATTTCTTATTCCCCTTTACTGTATTAGTTAGAATCCCCAGTTATGTTGAGGTTGTTCCCTTCTAACTCTAGTGTGTTGTAAACTTTTTTTTTAAAAATAATTGGGTCTGGGATATTGTCAAGCGTTTTTTCTATTTTTATTGAAATGATGTGATTTTTTTTCTCTTTTCTTCTTTTATTATGGGATATTACATTAGTGGATTTTCAGATGTAACCCTAAACTCAAGACGGCAAGTTCCACTTAATCATGATGTGTAATCAGTTTTTAAATGAACAACAGGATTTTTGCATTTGTGAGGCATATTGGTCTGTAGATTGGTTTTGTGGTTGCTTTCTTGCAGTATCTTTGTGTCTGTGATATCAGGGCAATATTGGCTTCATAGATTGAGTTAGGAAGTATTCCCTTTTTCTCTAACTTTCAGAGAGTTGCAAAGGATTAAAGGTATTTCTTCCCTAAATATTTGTAGAATCTTCCTGGTAAAATCCCAAGTGTTTGGACTTATCCTTGTGGGATGATTTTTTTTTAAAGATCTAATTTATTTATTTGAGAGACAGAGCACAGAGAGAGTGGGAGAAGCTGGTGCCCAATGCGGGGCTCGATCCCAGGGCCTCAGGATCATGACCTGAGCCGAAGGCAGACGCTTAACTGACTGAGCCACCCAAGCGCCTCTGTGGAAAAATTTTTAGTTATCAACACATTTTCTTTAACTGTGAACTATTCAAGTTTTTTCTTTGTCTTGAGTATGTTTTGGTAATCTTTGTTTTCAAAAAAAATTTGATCATTTAATCTAAGCTGTCAAATATATTGGCAAAATAGAGGCCAAAATATTTCCTATAATCTTTAAATTTCTGTAGAGTAGGTAGTAATGACCCTATTGCATTCCTGATTCTTGTATTTTTTGTCTTCTCTATTTTATGTATTTTATGTATTTATAGCTTATATATTTATGTAATATATGTATATATATATATTCAGCAGTCATTGGGTAGCATGTTCTATGCTGTTTTCGCTCATTATATATATAGTGAAAACACTATAATGTTTTCACTCATTAGAGTGAGTTGGTCAATAATATTGTTCAACTCTTCATTCTTCCTAATTTTCTGTCTGTTCTTTGAATTATTGAGAGTAGGTATTGAACACGTTTTTCCATTTTATGTATTTGCAGGCTCTGTTGGTAGGTACATATAAATTTATCACGGTTAAGCCTTCCTCATTTTTCACTCTCTTTTTATCTAATGATATTTCTCATCCTGAAGTCCATTATCTCTGATATTAATATAGTCAGCTCTCTTATGATTACTACTTGTTGGTACCTCTACTTCCATCTCTTACTTTCAAGTATCTTTGTGTCCTATACACAGCATATACATAATATTGCTTTTATATCTTGTTGGATAATCTTTGTCTTTATACTGTGGTAGTTAGACCATCCACAGTTAATGTAATTATTGGCATGGCTGGCTTTACAGATGCTGTGTTTTGCTATTTTTGCCTGTCTTGTTGTTGTTGTTCCTTTGTCCTCTTTGACTATTTTCTTTTATTGTAAATAAATATTTTTAGTCTACCACTTGAATTTTGTTCTTAAGTTTTTTATTATATTTTTTAGTTATTTTCTTAATGGTTGCTTTAGAGATTACAAAAGGTATAATTGACTTATTAACATGCATCTGAGAATCGTGCTCTGATTTTAGGTTAGATTTGCAATTGCCTCAATGTTGGGTGTCCAGGAGAGCTATGGAAATCTCTTTGCCAACACAGAAATTGTCCCAAGTCTTGGGACATAGAGACTTATCACTTATCACCAGTTTTACCACTGACTTTCTATGTATATCTCAGAGACTGAAACCTCCATTTTTTTTTCCTTCTAGGTCCTACTTTATAATAACTACCCTATTTATAGGGTTTACATAAGAAACAAACTGAGGGTTGCTGGAGTGGGGGGTGGAGGGGGAGGGATGGGGTGGCTGGGTGATAGACACTGGGGAGGGTATGTGCTCTGGTAAGCGCTGTGAATTGTGCAAGACTGTTGAATCTCAGATCTGTACCTCTGAAACAAATAATGCAATATATGTTAAGAAAGAAAAAAAAAAGAAGAATGTAGCAGGAGGGGAAGAATGAAGGGGCGGAAATCGGAGGGGTAGACGAACCATGAGAGATGATGGACTCTGAAAAACAAACTGAGGGTTCTAGAGGGGAGGGGGGTGGGAGGATGGGTTAGCCTGGTGGTGGGTATTGAGGAGGGCACGTTCTGCATGGAGCACTGGGTGTTATGCACAAACAATGAATCATGGAACACTTCATTTAAAACTAATGATGTAATGTATGGTGATTAACATAACAATAAAAAAATTAAAAAAAAAAGAACCAGTGAAAAACAAAGTAATTTCTACAAAGAGAAATCATGGGTACCCAAATGAAGCTATCTATCCTTCACATTTCCAGATGTATTTATGGCTGCATACACTAGTCTAATATGAAAGCACACCCAGTTCTTACCAGTATAATGAGTCACTCAGACAATTATTCGCTCTGTTTAGAACCTGCATTGTAACTCTAAAACCTCTGCAAGATTTGACAGACATGACCTTGGAACAAGTAAAACACTTCCAAGAATAATTCAATTTGGTGGTAACACAAATCCTGCATTTATTATGATTCACATTTAGATTTTGAATGGATTATCCAATTGCTTTCTACTGTGCTCAGACCATGCTCTAATGTGGCAATTTTATATCTGTCCTAATGAAACGGGCTCTGCCCAGATCCATCGGGGCTCATTGACATTAAAACAACAAAGCAGATACATCTTCTCCTCTAGTTTACACTGTTATGGGAAAGACAATGGCTCATACACAGCCAACAGAGGGAACAGAAAGGGCAGATTTTAATCTATATTGCTCTGTAACCTTACTGCAGTTTTATTTTTCAAAAAATACCACTACAAAGTGTATGTCCCAAAGCTTACTCAGAAAATGCTAATCACCTAATGTACATAATACATAAAAACTACTTTATTAAAATCTAATTTTGTATCTACTTAGGAAACATATTTATTACATATCTTTATAATTAATTATGCTATGCTTCAGTATTAAAGAAGCAAGAGTATGGATTTTCAATGAACCCTTAGTAGTCACATTGATTAAAGTTAAATTAATGGTCTACTCATTAATGGAAGCATTGAATTTCACTGTTTGTTTCCCTACCATCATGAAAACAGCAAAGCCAATGATTCCAGGACCAATACCATGGATGAAGGTGGATGTACGCATAAGAAAATTAAAGATGATTCTTTTCCTCTTGATGAATAGTAAGCATTCATATAACAATCATCTAAACACTAAGTTTACTAATTCCATTATTATTGCATTCTGTGTGGTACGGTTATTTTACTAATAATTGATTCTTTTGCGTGTAGGTTTCAATATTTTGATTGTGTACGCCAGGTGAAAAGTGGTTCTTTTTCTGGACAGTTGATCATGTTCTTTGATTTGGTTTTAATAGAGTTTACCAATGATTGCTTTAAGTATGGGTGTCTGAAAATAATTAATATTATGGATGAGAAATCAGAGGCCTGCCCGTTTCTGGCTACACAAGACACTTCTGGAGTGGCTGCTCTTCCCCACCCACAGGAGGGCTGCCGACTGAGTAGAGCTTGATGCCCACAGTCAGATGCAGAATCCCAGCTCCACTAAGTATTAGCTGTGTAGTTTGGGAAAGTAGTAAACCCTCTCCATCCTTAATTTCCTCACAATTCCTGACTTTCAGAGTGGCCGTGAGGACTAAAGGACATAATTATACATGATGTGCTATAGACTATGTGTGGAGCATGGCCTCGTTACCAGATACTATAATTATTACATGTGTTACTAGGATGCAAATCCAACTCTAATCTTGAGCAGTTGCATTACCTCTGTGGGCCTGAGTTGCCTCTTATGTAAAATGCAGAGCTTGCATTGATGACCTTTAATTTTATAGCTCCCTTCTGAGAAAGAGAAAAAGCAGCCTCTGATATCCAGAAACTGATCTAAACTCATGACTAGACCTCAAAGTTACTACAAACTGATCTAATGCTTATGACTGAGCCATGTTATTTTTTATTGTTGTACATACACCCACCCCCACCGCACACCCGCACACATAAAATCTCACAAGATATCCACTCAAAACAAGATTACATGCATCACCCAAAATATCAAACATCCCTTCTTTTGCTAAATGAGTGACTGCCACTCTTTATCAATTACAGCTTTATCCTCACTATCTTCTATCCTCCCTTTATGTAAGATTTGTTGAGATACTCAATTATAGACTTGTCCTCTGATTTATGAGAACATCCAATCTAGAATAAGCCCCTGCTTCTTTAGACCCTCCCCCAAATGACCCAACAAAAACCCAATCATATGTTAGGCTCTTTCTAACACCTTCTTACTGAGACACCCCACATTACTCCATGGTATGTGTTCTCTCTCACTGCAACAAGTAATAAACCCAACTTATTCAACTCAAGGTGTTCACAATGGTCTTGGCTGAAGAACATGGACACTTATTTTTAAGCAATCACTTAGAGACATACATCATCTCACTCATCGGTCCCCATCTCCCATGATTTTGTGGATACATAGGCTCTTTACCATCACAGTGTTATTTGCTTTGTGGGTCAGGGGAGGGAGGGAAGAGTCAAGATGACCTCAATACTTCATCCCAAAAAGGGCACAGACTAACTTTTGTTACAAGGTTCAGAGATCAAATTTGGCTTTACCATTGTCCCCAGCTCCTAAGGGCTCTCGTATAATACTTCTGTATTTGTAAATAGATAATTATTGAAAAGCTAAACTTAAAAAAATACTCTAAAAATCAAAACTAAAGAAAAAAAAACCCCAAACAACATTTTAAGGTAAAATCTAGGATATGGGAGGCTGGTGGATGTTAAGGACTTCTCATTTGTTTGTAGCTAGGAGAATGGGGCAAAAAGTTCCTAGGTTTTCTCTATTGTGTGCCACTTCAGGAAGTCTTCCTCTTCTCTTCGTGGTCTTTATATTCATCCCCATCTATGGTTCTTTTCCTGGCTTTCTTCCCACAGCCTCAGCCAGCAGGGCTCCTCCTTAGCCTGGGGTCTCCATCATTGTCTGGGACAGCCATCTGTTGGCAGGGGCCCAGAGGCATGAAAGGCTTGGAGACCTGCAGAGGTGGCAGGGTCCCCAGGCAAGTATGAAGGGACAAGCCAGTGAGCAAGAGTGTTAGATCCCCACAAGGATTTCCAAGGGGCTGTGGAGTTGTAGAGGGAGACAAGAGACAGTGCAGTTTTCCAACAGACAGCAATGCATTTTGAAGCACTGGCAGATTTCACATCTGAACAAAGAATATTCTGCTGGCTTTAACACAACAGTAAGTGTGACTCCCTTTACTGTCCACCCTACTTTCCTTTCTCATGAAGCACATAGATTTTGTATGAGTTTGATCAGAGCATCTTTAGCTACTTTTCTTTGTCATTAGAACTACCTTCCAGTTATTTGATAGGTGCCCCCTTCGAGCTCTGGACTTGGCAGTTTGTCAGAGGGTTTCTTCACATCCACTGTGACTAGGCTTTCGGTGCCATCCTGCTAAGGATGGGTATTAAAGAGGGCAAGTACCGCATGGAGCACTGGGTGTTACACGCAAACAATGAATCACGGAACACTACATCAAAAACTAATAACGTAATGTATGGTGATTAACATAACATAATAATAAAAATATATATATATATATATATAAGGATCTTCTCATTCAGTTAGATCCTTTGCTCTCTCACTAGATTTTTTTTTCATGATCCAGCTGGAGAGCAAATGTAGAAGAGCAATGGACACAGGGAAGGGATGAGGAAGATGGGCCAGATGCTGAGGTCATATACTGGGGAGCATCTCATGCTGGCTTCACTCTGCTTCCCCCATCCCCTCCCTGTCCTCTTCTCTGCAGGTGTCCATTTCTCTAGGATCTTGGTCAATTTCATCAGGCTGAACTGAATGCTCTTCCCAGTGCTCTGCCCACCCACACTCCTCCTCCCCATGCCCTTCTTGTCCGGCCCTCTGCCCCTTGGACTGACAGCTCTGTGCCCATTTTGGGAATGCAGCTGAGAGATCCATCACTCCCACTGCCCTGGAATCCTAGTCCTTGCTGGATTGGAAGCCTTGAATCCCACTTTTCATCTCCCCAACCCTATGAGACTGCCAAATCTCTCAGCCTGGAATTCTGCTTAACTTCTTGACATCTCACTGCTTACAATGTTATCCTGAGTGAAAAGGAGTGGAGAATGCTGGCCTCACTGTAGCGTATTTCTCTTCGCTCAGAGTTTTAGTCCCTCAATATCTAGATGCCTTGGTTTTTCTCTGATACTTTCAAATACCTTTTAAATTTTATTTAGTTTTCATATTTTTCTTTTTTAAAATTTTTTATTAACATATAATGTATTATTTGTTTCGGGGTACAGGTCTGTGATTCCTCAGTCTTACACAATTCACAGTGCTCACCATAGCACATACCCTCCCTAATGTCCATCACCCAGCCACCCCATGCCTCCCACCCCCCTCCACTCCAGCAACCCTCAGTTTGTTTCCTGAGATTAAGAATTCCTCATATCAGTGAGATCATATGATACATGTCTTTCTCTGATTGACTTATTTTGCTTAGAGTCTCTAATGGTTTGTCTCCCTCTCTGGTTTAATCTTGTTTCATTTTTCCCTCCCTTCCCTTATGATCCTCTGTCTTGTTTCTCAAATTCCTCATATCAGTGAGCTCATATGATACTTGTCTTTCTCTGATTGACTTATTTCGCTTAGCATGATACCCTCCAGTTCCATCCACGTCATTGCAAATGGCAAGATTCCATTTTTTGATGGCTGCATAATATCCCATTGTATATATATACCACATCTTCTTTATCCATTCATCTGTTGAAGGACATCTAGGTTCTTTCCATAGTTTGGCTATTGTGGACATTGCTGCTATAAACACTGAGGTGCATATGCCCCTTCAGATCACTACATTTGTATCTTTGGGGTAAATACCCAGTAGTGCAATTGCTGGGTCGTAGGGTAGCTCTATTTTCAACTTTTGAGGAACCTCCATACTGTTTTCCAGAGTGGCTGCACCAGCTTGCATTCCCACCAACAGTGTAGGAGGGTTCCCCTTTCTCCGCATCCCCGCCAACATCTGTCATTTCCTGACTTGTTAATTTTAGCCATTCTGACTGGTGTGAGGTGATATCTCATTGAGGTTTTGATTTGGATTTCCCTGATGCCGAGCGATGTTGAGCACTTTTTCATGTGTCTGTTGGCCGTTTGGATGTCTTCTTTGGAAAAATGTCTGTTCATGTCTTCTGCCCATTTCTTGATTGGATTCTTTGTTCTTTGGGTGTTGAGTTTGATAAGTTCTTTATAGATTTTGAATACCAACCCTTTATCTGATAAGTTTTCATATTTTTCTTGAAGAGGGTTGATTTCATACAGGAGGCTGCACTGTCCTTGGAAACAAATGTCAACATCCCCCAAGATATATGTCATTTTTCACAGGGGACACATCCAGGGTTGGTGATACAAGCTGTATCTTACGTGTCTGTAAGCAACAGAAATGCTCCCTTATTTGATCATTAAAAAAAAAGGTATTGAAGGAAGATTGCTTTACTTAACGCAACTTACAAAATGACTGAAAATCTGCCATTTTTATTTTTGTCTCACTTTACTCAAGATACAAGGTTCCAGGAAGATCTCATTTCCTCTGCTTGTCTGGAGGAACTTGGGGAGCCATGAGTGGGTCAAGAGACAACTCACTAATGAAGTGGGAACTTGGAAGCCCTGTTCCTAAAAGAAAAGGCTTGTGGGTCCTTGGCAACCACAACACACTCGTCTACGGTTTTAGAGGAACTGTTATCAAAACAAAGTCCCCACATAATGATGTGCAGCCACATTTATGATGCCTTGCAGTTGGTTTGAAAATACGCTGAGGGACTCAGTGAACATTGCTGAGATCCACGCTGCTCTGGGCTGGCTAGCAAAACTCTTCTGGTATACTCTTTTTTCCCTTCTTCTATGGCCCTTAGTGGATTCTTTGGTCTGGAGGTGAGGATTATTCTTCCTCATCTTTGGACTCCAGCAGGGACTCACAAAGTAGTCACCCCAGTGAATAGTTATGGAAGCCAACGAAATCAGTGGTCATAAGGAATACCAAATCCTCGGGACAAGAAGATCTCTGTGGTAAAAATAAACAAACAGGTTTAGGGGCAAAGGAAACAAAGATCTAGAAACCAGAAGGCCTCCTGGATGGAAAGTGAACATGATGGCAGGTACACGCCATCCGCCAGACACCGCAGAAACTTCTGTGTCTTCCATGTTGTGAGTGGGAAGATGGCTTGCAGCTCTGGCAGCAAAACCAGCCCCATGGTTGTGCTTAGATCATGATTCAGGCAGGAATATAGACCAAGGAGTCACCGCCTTTCTTAGGGCGATTGCCTGAAATGCCCCAGTATATTATACACTTTTTAGGTGAGTAGAGAGCCAGTATTTGAGTGCTATCTTAAACATTTACTACTTAAAAATTCTAGACTAGAAAGTCAATGTGCTTCACTTTAGTGGAGTTAAAAATCACTGGGATCACAAAGCATAACCTTAATTGATTTTCACTGCCAGCTTACCTTCAAATTCTAATGTAGCCTTCATACTCCATATGAATTGATGTGCTTTAATTTTAATGCAAAATCACTTTCTTCCATTTTCTGTATAGATGCTTATATTTGTTTTAGGGATAGAATATTCAATATATACAAAAGTCTTAAGTAAACTTCCAGGATTCCAATATTTAAAAACCTAAGTGGTAGGAAGAAGTAATTTATCATGTTTTCTCAACAATCACATTGATCTCACATATCATTTAAGGCTTAATGATGATTAACTGTATTTAGTAAATTCAGGAAGACTTTGAGAAATGGACCTTACTTTTCTGCTGTGTGCACAAAAAGACCCTCTGATAAATAATTAAGACACTTGAAACTTTAAATTTCCCCTGGTCGGGCCCCAAAGCATTTGTTTTCTAACAAATATGGTAAAATATAAACATTTCCATGATGAGATATTTGGGGATAGATGTAAAATTGGGCAGATTTCAAATTTCTCATAAGCTTAGAGTTGAGGAATCCTGATTTGAGGAGGAATGGGAAAGGCTAGATTGTATCTAGTTCGAGCCAGTGATTTGTGAATCCTACCACCACTAATGTAAGATAGTATATAACATTTACTTAAGTAGTAAAACTCACATTCCCTGGAAGAGTAGGCATGGTGTTATCAGTGACATGTGTCCTGCATCATGCTAAGCACTTTGCCTAGATTATTATGCATAGCTTTCTCTCAGCCTACCAACGAGCTACCCCTCCATCCCATTTTTCAGACAGGGAAACTGAGCCTAAGAAATATTATTTCCCTCATTTCAGAAATGTGCAATCCCAGGCTAAGAGTGGTAAACGGCTTAGGCCATACCTCATGGAGCAGGGAATTTAACCTCTTTGGCACTATAGTCCTTTGGAGCTAGAGCTCAGGGAATTTTTTAACTAAGAAAGTAAAACAGGAAGAAATTGTCTTTCTGTCAAAACCAATTAGCTCACAAAAGAGGCCTCCGACTTGCATATGTCAACTTATTCGTGAGCAAGAGAACCTAACCTGAAAAACATCTTTTAACATCACTGTTATCCATCTCATTTTCAATCAACCTTTATGAAATTCTTACTATCCTTAGGGTAAAATCCAACAAGATACAATGCCTGTCCTCAAGGAGCCGGTAGACTAGCCGGAGTCCTGTGATAGGGACAGGGGAGCTCAGAAGCCAGGTAGAAAGCGAAAGGCACCTTGAGAGGATGCTGGGCAAGTGGAGAACTCTGTGATAGGAGGTTCTAACAGTTCTTTCTGGGTTGGGAAAAGGGTTTCTGGAGGAGGCAGCACTGACTTGCACACCCAGATGTGAGCCAGCTACAGTCCGCCTGATCCAAGGGGCAGAGATGTGGAGCAGGATGTGTATAAAAGGAATGATGAATAGGTCTGTTTGGCTGGGGGCCTGCAGAGGACTAAAATAAATTAAGCCTGAAGAAAGGTACTGAAGCCAAATTTATGATGGTTTTGAAAGCAAAGATAAGAAAATCGAAGTCACTGAAGCATCAACTAAAAATTCTTTTACAGTAAATGGGAACCTACTTGCTCTGTCCACCCGAATTTCCAAGATTTTCAAATTCAGAACGTTTGCCCAGTCTGTAATGTTTTCCTAGCACCTTGTGCATGATTTTATCTCTGGACTTACAGTATATAAATATTAGTTATCCCACTCATCAGAAAAAGTGAAAAATCAAGTGTGTCATCATTCTTAACCCCAAGATCTCATCAGTGGGAATCAATAATACTCAAGGTATGTGCAAGCCACCAGAGGAAGAAGTCGGGGCCAAGAGGGAGCATGTAGAGATTAAAGAAAGAAAAAAGTTAAGCAAGAAGCTGCTTTGCATTTGTAGGGATGGGGACCAAAATGCATGGCGTCATTAGCAAGATAAGCTTGTGATCCATGTTTCACAGTGGTGTCTGCACTCCAGGCAGTGTACTCATGCGCACCCACCACGCGGCCCAGAATCCAGAAGCTGAGTGTCACGGGACCAGCGCCTCAGTGCTCTGATATGCCCACCAGTGGTTGCAAGGGTAGGAAACGCATCACAATAACAAGACCGAGGAAGAAAAACTAATCATCACTTCATCCCACTTTAGTCAGATGCAGCAACGCTTGCAAGACTTTGATACCCTTAGCGTGAGTGCCTGCCAATTAGCTTTTTTATTTTTTTTTAAGATTTTATTTATTTATTTGATAGAGAGAGACACAGTGAGAGAGGGAACACAAGCAGGGGGAGTGGGAGAGGGAGAAGCAGGCTCCCCGCGGAGCAGGGAGCCCGATGCGGGGCTCGATCCCAGGACCCTGGGACCATGACCTGAGCTGAAGGCAGACGCTTAACAACTGAGCCACCCAGGTGCCCCCCAATTAGCTTTTTTAAACTGTAATTGTAAAGTAAGGACCTGACAGTGAGCTTTTGATTGTCGAAGATCCATTTCAAAGACAGCCATCTGGAATAAACACATGGCCTGGTACACAACTAGGTAAAGAGCCAGGCTGCGCCACCCAGGGAGCTCCCTCACGGAAAGCGTCCCACCCCCAAGCTGACCTAAATAACTGACTACATGAGTGACCCTGTTTTTTCAAAGTTCCTCGATTCAATCATAATAAGAACCACAACCAGCCTCAGCCACAATGTTGGCTTTGCTCAGGGAAATGTTTGTGGGGCTCCCTATTGGTGATACGGGCTCTGGGAGAGCACCCAGGGCTTTCCCAGCCATAGAGCATCACTATCTATAGACGAGATGGACACAAGACAATATCTTTATATAGATTACAGATATGGGGAAAAATACAATGTTACAAACCACTATTTTCAGTTCATCATGGACAAATCTTCTATCTCTAACCTTCCTGGATCTTTGAACAGTACAATGCATATTAAAGTTCTCAGTATGTACTTTTTAAGATACAATTCACGGAGTGCCTGGGTGGCTCAGTTGGTGAAGCATCGGACTTCAGCTCAGGTCATGATCCCAGCGTCCTGGGATAGAGCCCCGAGACAGGCTCCCCATTTAGCAGGGAGTCTGCTTGTCCCTCTCCCTCTGCCCCTTTCCCCACTTGTTCTCTCTCTCTCTCTCTCTCAAATAAATAAATAAAATCTTTTTTAAAAGAGATGCAATTCACCTACCATGCAATGTGCTCGTTGAAGTGCACAGTTCACTGTTCTGTAGTATGGTCATGGGGTTGGATGACCACCAGTATGGTCTAATTTTGGATTATTTTTGTTGCCTCAAGAACAAACCCTCTACCCATTGGTGGTCACTCCCGATTCTTCCTTCCCTCTAGGCCTTTATAAACACTATTCGACTTTCTGTCTCTGTGTTTGCCTGTCCTAGATAGTTCAGATAAATGGAATCAAGAAATACATGGTCTGTTGTGACTGGCTTCTTTCACTTAACATAGGTTTTTCAAGATTGATCCATGTCATACATGCATCAGGATTTCATCCCTTCTTACTGCTGATTTTATTCCAATACATGGCTATACTACAATTTTTCCATTCATGAGTTTATGGACCTTTGAGTTGTTCCCACACTTGGGCTGTTGTGAATAATGTTGCTATGATCATGTGTGTACAAGTTTTCATATGGACTTGTGTTTTCAGTTCTCTTGGACATACACTTTAGGAGGAGAATGGCTGGGTCATATGGTATCTCTCTGTGTTTATTTTTTGGGAAACCCCTAGCTGTTTCCCTAAGAGAGGCTGGCATTGCAGGAATGGAGGAATCAAAAAAGCTCTCAATTCATATAGCATTGGAACTACCATCACTTGCATAACCTATATTTTAAACGAAACAAGGGACCCGTGAATGTGAGGCAGATCAAATTTTGGAAAGCCAAGGTAAGGAAATCATGAGATCTAGGCAAAACAAGACAAATCTGGTAAAAGAAATACATGGGCTGTTGGCCCCTGGGAGGAGAAACCTCATTTTTTCATCTTTGTTTTCTTATTAACTCTACTACTGGCAAATTGTTTTTTTGTTGTTGTTGTTCAGTTGGTTTTTTAACTGAGTACCTTGGGTATGATAAAAAGCATTGTAATTGACACACCTAATACAGCACTAGCCAGACTTTTATCGAAGAATCCTGGACATTTATGGTAGACAAAAGAAATGTCTTTTGAGCACACTCTGAAGCTTAGATAGAGGGTTATAAGATAGTATGTTGCATCCTTTAGGGAGCGCTCACACTTGTTGAGGAACTCATAGGCAAACACAGACAAGATTGATTGCCAGGGCTAACTGGAGAAGTACCAGCCCAGGTGCGCCCCCTGTGGCCATTCAGCAGGCGTGCAATGTCAGTGGTCCAGGTTCCTGCTGGTTAATGCCTCCCTCTCACGCTGCTCATTCCCAGCCACCGGCTTCTTGCCTGGGAATACTTCTTCGGCTTCTTTAAGAAACTTCTGCTTCTTTTGTCTGATTCATTCGGAAAGTTAAGTAGGTTTCCCTTTGGAGGACCTGTGCTAAAGCATTTTAGAGGCTGATTTTCTTCAGGGGAAGGACACTTGTGGTGGGCGTTGGCGCATCTCCTGGAGAACTGCAGGCCTCCGCAGTCTGTAAGGTCATAGCCATGTTTGGAGCAGATTGCAAGAAGCCTGGTTTGTCTGTGGACCTGTTATGAACACAGATATATGGTGACCTAGGAAGTAGGCAGGGAGCAGAAACCCGGGGCCATCCACAGATGTGAGTTAGGGCCCGGGCTTGGCTCAGATGAGCTGAATCACCTTGGGGTGGTGGAGGAAGGGGGTGGGGAGGGGGTTCTCAGCACCGCCCCCATCAAGGTGAAGCATTTGAGAAGCTCTACAGACTGCCAGATGGAAATCCTCCATGGTTCTTAACGCAGCTCCTTCTGTCTCTGAGCCCCAAGCGTTCTCCCTGATTAAGTCACTGACCTTAAAAATTGACCCTGCCTCCCTGAATACTCAGGGTAAGAATGGCCATTTCTTGAGTATTCAACACCTGCGACAGTTTGCTTCTCTTAACTAATTCCTGGATTCAGAGGTTTAGAAAGTCAGTCCTGTGTTATCATTTCTGTAAACATTTAAAAAGAGAAATCAAACGTATTGACTCCAAATATTCAAGTAATAGAATTAAGCATCTTTAAACGGAATAACTGGGCATTTTTCACAGTGATTTACTTCTTAACCTTCTCTACCTTCCCTCCATGCCTCCTCCCTCTCATCACACACCCTAAATCCCACAGTCTGCAACTGGATCCACCACACTCTCTAGTTCCTCTCTTGCTTCCTGGTGCTTGGTCACAACCCTGGCTATCCGGAATCTTCCACCCTTCCTGTGCCGCTTCTTCTCCCCCGCGCCTCTGACTTCACTAGAAATGTGAAAAAAATCAGAAGAGAATTTCCACAGGCTCCCTGACTTGCATTTACCTGTCTCCCAGCATCTGCCCCTGGACCTTGGAGTCCCCACCTCATAATGAGATGAGGTGTCTGTTCCTGCAGTATTTAAGGATGAAGACCCATTAACAATTATCTTTCTCTCCTCTTGCAACTTTTTCACTCTTCTTTGAATTATTTCTAATAGCACCCAAGTGCATGATTGTATCTCCTGGTTTCCAGGATATGAATGAAACCCTACTGGGGGCCCCCTTCCTCAGTTAACTACTGGTCTGCTTTGCTCCCCACTGCACCAAAATTTCTCAAAAGAGTTGTCTGTACCAACTGTCCCCAAATCTACTCTCTCCACATTCTCTTAAACCCACTCCAATCAGTCTTCCAATGCCCCACAAGAACGGCTCTTGTCAAATCAATCATCAACACACGTTTCCGGAGCCAGGAGTCAGCTCTTGGTTTTCATATCACATTTGCGACAGCCCTTTGCTCCTCCATCTTGACGCATGTCCTTCATTCATCTACCGAAACAATATTCATCCGGCTGCTGGAGTGTTCTCACAACAATGGAGTGGATAATGGAGGAGAGAAAAGGAGCGTCAGCAATGCCTTTAGGACTTAATGCAGCATTGTCATCTCTGCTGCATGTTGTTGATTTGACGTAAGGCACTAAGTCCCACCCACACTCGAGGTATCAGGGGAATGAGCGGGAATGAGGCTCCACCTTTTAGAGCGTCAACATTGTGTGGACATATTTAAAAATTGCCATATCAGTGACAGGCCGTGATGAGCTCAGCCAAATGAGAGTCACTAAATCTGGACCAAATAACCATTTCCATCATTCCCATGGTGAATCTAAGAACCAAGGGAGAAACAAATACAGGAGGAAGGTCATGATGCCATAAACTATACGTTTCCAAACTGTGACGTAGAGGCCATTAGGAAATAGCCTCCAAAGAATTTCCTATCAGGGGCGCCTGGGCGGCTTAGTCGGTTGAGTGTCCGACTCTTGATTTCAGCTCAGTTTGTGATCTTGGTGTCATGAGATCGAGCCCCACGTCAGGCTCCGCACTGGGTATGGAGCCTGCTTAAGATTCTCTCCCTCTCGCTCTCTCCCTCTGCCCCTGACCCCTCACCGCTCACAGGTGCACTCTCTGTCTCTCTTTATCTAAAAAAAAAAAAAAAGGGGCGCCTGGGTGGCTCAGTCGGTTAAGCGACTGCCTTCGGCTCAGGTCATGATCCTGGAGTCCCGGGATCGAGTCCCGCATCGGGCTCCCTGCTCGGCGGAGAGTCTGCTTCTCCCTCTGACCCTTCCCCCCTCTCGTGCTCTCTCTCCCATTCTCTCTCTCAAATGAATAAATAAAATCTTTAAAAAAATAAAAAATAAAAAAATTAAAAAAATTAAAAAAAAATTTAAATTAAAAAAATTTCCTATCAAAAAAATAATAACCTCAGAGAGTTAATACACTTCCTGTTATGGGCTGAACTGTATTCCCCCCCAAACATTTATATGTTGAAGTCCTAACCCCAAGTACTGCAGAATGGGATTGTACTCGGAGATAGGCCTTTAAATAGTTGATTAAGAAGAGGCCATTGTGGGGGCCGTCATCTAATCCATCTGGTTTCCTCATGAGAAGAGGAAGTTTGGACACACAGAGACATTAGGACATGCTTGCACAGAGGACAGAGGGTGGGCATGTGAGGACACAGAGTGAGAACGTGGTCACAGACATGCCAAGGAGAGAGGCCTGGAATAGACCCTTCCGTTACAGGCCTCGGAGGAAACCAAACCTGCCAACACTTTGACTTTGGACTTTCAGCCTTCAGAACTGTGAGAAAGAAATTTCTGTTGTTTACATTGGCCAATCTGTAGTAATTTGTTATGGCAGCCCTAGCAAACTAATATATCTCCTAACATAAGATCTTTTTGTCTTCATTTCCAAAGCTTTTCCTTCTGTTGTATGCTATTGAATAATATGTCAGCACACACAAAAAAAGAGCCACAACTCTTCCCTGTTTTGATTTTCTACTAACCATTTTCTGACTATTTTCCATACCTTGAATGGTTTTGTTGCCTAATAAATGACACCAGTTTCTCTAAAATGAGCACTTTCTATTTATTTTCATAAATACCATTCTGTGATGTTCTTGTATCAACTTGGCTGGGCCACAGGAAGCCCAGATTTAGGGGTGACTATCCTTCTGGCTGTATCTGTAATGATTTGACCGCTAAAGCGAATTGGCTTCTCCAATATGGGTGGGCATCATCCCATCCAAAACCTGCATAGATAAACAACAATGTGGGATAAGAGAGAATTTCCTTCTGCCTGACTGCCCTCAAGCTGGAACGTCACCCTTCTCCTGCCTTTGAATTTGCACTTGGACTGGAACTCACATCATCAGCTTTCCCTGCTTCTCAGGCCTTCAGACTGGGACACGAGCCACACCATCAGCTCTCCTGGGTCTACAGCTTGCTGACTGCAGATCTTAGGACTTCTTAGCCTTCATAACAGCATGAGCCAATTTTTTATAATAAATCTCTTTATATGTATTGGATTGGTTCTGTTTCTCTGGAGAATCCAGACTAGTATACAATCATTCATTATTTGAGTGAAAAATGGGGCTGTCACATCTGAGTATGAAGAGAGTAAATATCAGATAGTTAGAAATCCCATTTCCTTGCTGATTTAATCATACAACATGCCAACCTCCTTTTCCCTTATTAAAATAACAAAGTGTGGTATAGTTGTATGTCATAAACTTTCAGGTGTCACAACATAATCCCATTGTCTTACTGGAATGGCCTTGATGCTCTAGAAAGTTTTAAATTATGGCCAAATCATGGAGAACTTTGCAATAAGCTTTTCTAAAGGAAAACCAAATTAGGATAATCCATCAGCTGGTCATGAAAGACAAATTCCTTCAGAATCAAACTGCTTGAGTTCTAAGAAAATAGAAATTAATCAGATTAAACATTGCCAAAGCTCCACCCAATGGCATATGCCCCCACCTGTCTTCCCTCCCAATGTGGCGGATGAAATGTCCATGACCCTGTCAGGGCGGCCCCTCTGCCTGGGCAAGACGCCCTCCTCTCTCACCCACCAGGAAGTTTCCCTCCCTCTCTGAATCTGTTTTTCCTCTACGAGAACAGACAAGAAATCAAACATGTGTCCCTTTCTAATCTTGTCTTGTCCCTACCCCCTACAACTCCGGTCCCGTTTCCCCATTTCTCTCTTCCTTGACAACAAAGGTGATAGAGGAATGCATGTGATTATTGTTTCTCATCATTCTTGAA
This sequence comes from Neomonachus schauinslandi, assembly GCF_002201575.2. Classification (NCBI taxonomy): domain Eukaryota; kingdom Metazoa; phylum Chordata; class Mammalia; order Carnivora; family Phocidae; genus Neomonachus; species Neomonachus schauinslandi. The sequence continues at coordinate 5,407,803 of NC_058415.1, forward strand.
CTCAATCCAGTCACTTCCCCTGAAGTTGGTCTAGTCAAGGTCACACCAACCTCTGCATTACTGAGTACAAATATGGCTTCCCCAAGCCTTCCTAGAATTACCAGCACCATATGGGCTGATGAGCACGGTCTCTTCTTGGGCACTCTTTCCTGACTTTGATCCAGGACACTTCTCTTAGCTTCCCTGCTCCCATACTGGCCACTCTTACTATTCTTTGTGCTGCTTTCTCCCCATGTCCCTGACCTCTAAGACTCAGAGCGCCAAGGGCTCAGGCTTGCGATTGCTTCTTCTTTCTATTTTATTGACATTCATTCTCTCAGTAATCTCATCCAGTTTCGTGGCCCTGAAGATAATCTAAATACTGATAAATTCCAAATTTATACCTGCAGCGTGGACAGCTAGCTTAAGTTCCAGACTTGCATATACTACTCTCTGCTGGACTTGCTGGACTTTTAGGGCCCAGAACATTGCTGAGAACATAATAGGCGCTCAAGGTTTGTGAAATGAATAACTGAGCCAGCAAATCAATGAACGGATAAACACATGAACGCTGGTTTTGCCATTCAATGTTTGCATAACTTTGGGCAAGTCTCATAACTTCTAGCTGGATTTTCTCATATAAAGTTAAAAGCTAATCAGCATGACCTTTCCAAGTCAGTGTGAAAACTAAGTGTGATGAGTTTGGAAAGAGAGAGAGGCGGTGTGGAGTGCCAGAAATCTCCGTGGCTGCTCCCCCTTGAGATCAGGCTCCTGCCTGGGGCACACCCCTGTGGGGTGTGGGGATGGGCAGGCCTTCAGGAAGTAGCTGCTCATAACCTGGCTGCAGGTGCAAGAGCACATTTGCCACAGGAACTGTGCTATTCACATCAACCCCCAAAGGGTACAGTATTCAGTCTTCTTGAGAAGAACCTAGAACCCCACCACTCCTCTGCCCCGGCTTGCATCATAAAAAGCTTGCCCCTGCTGCAAATCTGTCCCGGCCAACCCCTTTGCCTGGACTGGCCCTGGCATCTCTGTTCAGACCACAGTGTGGCCACCACATAGGCATGTAGTCACCCCCAGCCACCCCCAGTCACCACACAGCAACCTCACAAATTAATGATTTCCCAGTGGACTCTTCCAGTGCAGGGAGAAACTGAGGGTGTGAGCCCCACAGGACAGAGCCTCTGGCTTCTGAGGTGACAGTGCTGATCCTTGCAACCTAACTGCAGGCCAGAGGCTGTTCTGCACGCCTCACAGGACCTCAGGCGGGGGGAGTACCCCATTAGGGGCACGCACTGTGGACCCCATCTCTGTGGAGAGCATGAGGGCTCTGGTCACCCCTGCAGAGCAGCTAATGGAGAAGAGGAAGGTTGCCTTATGCTTGGTTGGAGCTTGGCCTAAGACAGGCCATGAAAAAGCCTTCATTTTACTTCAGGGGCATGGGCTTTTGATTAAAGTTACCTGAAACACACAGGATGCTTCTGGTCTATGGATATCCAGGGTTTCCCAGTCAGCAATGTGGGTGCAGGTGACAGAACACGTTCTCATACACTTGATTTCCAGAATGCTCTTCTCTGCCTGGAAATCCTCTGGTCCCTTAAGAGCCACCTCAGACACCTTCCTCCCCAGGAAGCCACTGTCCCCCATCCACTAAGACTCTGATCTTGCCTCAGCCAGCACAGCGTGGTTCATTTAGCAGGACGGTGAGCTAGTATCAACACTGGCCCCTCCTCCAGATGAGGGCTCCATAGTAAGGGTCCTTCCAATGGCTGCTTCTGGTCCCCGTCTGGGAACCCCCAGAGAGCAGCTCGCACCCAGGGGACAAGCTGACTTAGAGCACAAGACGGGGAGGCAGAGCAGGAGATGAATAGAGGGGATGAACGTGTTCCTGAAGCTCATGTAAACCAGATCTCTTTCCTTTTTTTATAGCTACAATATATTTAAATTTTTTTAAATGCCAAAACAAGAGTACAAAAACTGAGATATATATATATTTTTAAGAATGGTGTTTTGTTTTGTTTTAAATGTTTTATTTATTTATTCATGAGAGTCAGAGAGACAGAGAGGCAGAGGCAGAGAGAGAAGCAGGCTCCCCGCCCAGCAGGGAGCCCGACGCGGGACTCGATCCCAGGACCCTGGGATCATGACCTGAGCCCAAGGCAGACGCTTAACCATCTGAGCCACCCAGGCGCCCTAAAACTGAGATATATTTAAATGTTAACATTTAAAAATGAACAATTAGACATGAATCGGTATATAATTGTGGTGTTCACAAGGTAATTACAGAATGACTAAAACATGCGGGTCCCTAGTGTAAGCAAGCATTCCGGGCCAGGCCTGGGACACAAATGTCAAGTTGATGATGATGAGGTCACTGTTCAGTCTCTAAAAGATATTTCTGTGGTTGGCTGGGGAACCTCAATTGGAGATGAAATCTAGAATATAAATGTGGGCATTTGTGAATACGAAGCTCAAGCCAAAGGGTCTGTGGTCTATCCCCGGGAGGGGCTTGGTTCTGGAAGCCAGGCTGGCCATGATGAGGGTCCTCATCTTGAACTGGGAACGGCTGGTGCTTACTGGCGAGGAGGTGGACCTGGTGGGCAGCTCAGTGTTTATGTACCTGTGAGAGTGTATGCAACGAAAGCACCTGCAACACGGGCTCAGGTTCCAGATCAATAAATACAAAAGAAGGGCTTATTTCTGAAACGTTTGTAAGAGAAACTCCAGCAATAGTCAATTAAGACGTTCCTGGTTGGGAGCAAGATGGCGGAGGAGCAGGAGACCTGGATTTCGTCTGGTCTCAGGAATTCAGCTGGATAGGGATCAAACCATTCTGAACACCTACAAACTCAACAGGAGATCGAAGAAAAGAAGAGCAACAACTCTCGCATCAGAAAAGCGACCACTTTCCGGAAGGTAGGACGTGCGGAGAAGTGAATCCGAGGCGATATTCGGGAGGCTAGATGGCGGGGGAGGGGCCTCCGTCGGCCGCTTCTGGCAAGTGATAGAGCCGCGGAGCACAAAATCGGAACTTTTAAAAGTCTGCTCTGCCGAGGGACGTCACTCTGGTGGCTAAACGGGGGGTGGAACCCTCCGGGACAGTGTGGTCTCAGGACCCTCGGGGTCACAGAAAGACCGGGGGTGCCTGAGTGTGGCAGAGCTCCCAGGGATCGGAGCGGGGAAGCCGGCTGCAGAGGCGGAGCCCAGGCGCGGGCTCTCAGCTCGGGGTGGCCATAAACCGTGATCCGCGGCACAGTCGGGCCCCTGCTCCTCCAGCAGGGACCCAACAAGCGGCAGATCCGGGGAGACTCACCTTCCTCCCCCGGGAGGAGCCGCGCGGGAGTGCGCCGCAGGGATCTGCTGGGTTTGGAGACTCCACTCGGCGTCGGGTGCCAGAGATAGAAACGCGCGGTCACAGGCTGGGTGAGCACGGAGTGCGGCCGGAGACTGGGGAGACGGGAGTGACTGACAGCTTTTTCTCTGGGGGCTCACTGAGAAGCAGGGCCCCGAGTTCTCGGTTCCTCCGACTCCTCCGGGGCGGAGATTGGGAGGCCGCCATTTTCACTCTCTGCCTCCAAAGCTGTACGGAAAGCTCGCAGGGAACAAAAGCCCCGGAGAGCAAACCCCAGCAGATTACTTAGCTGGGAGGGGGCAAGGGCGGGGCAATTCTGCCTCCGGCAAAGACATTTGGAAACCACGGCAACAGGCCCCTCCCCAGAAGATCAGCGAGAACAGCCAGCCAAGACCAAGTTTACCATCAATGAGAACGGCAGAACTCCAGCGCTAGGGGACTACTGCACATAGAATTCATGGCTTTTTTACCATGATTCTTTAGTCTTTCAAAGTTAATTTTTTTTTTAACTGTCTTTTTTTCTTTTTTTTTCTTTTTGAATTTTTCTTTTTCCCTTTTTCAACCAACATCTTATCAATCCCTTTTTTTAAAAAAAACATTTTTATTTTCCATTTTTAGAGTCATATTCTATCCCTTCATAATAGTTACCCGTATTTTTGGCTTATATATATAAGTTGTTCTCTCTTTAAAATTTTGAGATAGTTTCTTCTAACAGATTAAAATATACCCTAAATCTCTAGTATATGGTGTTTTCTATTCCCCTGCCTGATCACATCCTCTCCCTTTTTTTTTCTTTTTTTAAATCCTCTTCTGTCTTTTTTCAAACAACTTCTTATCAATTCCTTTCATAAAATTTTTTATAATTTCCATCTTTACAGTCATATTCCATCCCTTCATCATATCAACCCTTATTTTTGTACATATATAAGTTTTTCTTTCTTTAAAATTTTGGGAGGCACTTTCTTCTAAAAGACCAAAATACACCCCAAATCGAGTGTGTGGCACTGATCTATATACCAGCCTGATCATATTTGATCACATTCTGTTTTTGTTTTGTTGTTGTTGTTGTTTTGTTTTGTTTGTTTTTGTTTTTATCTTTATCTTTTTCTTTTTTTTCTTTTTCTTTTTTCTCTCTTTCCCTTTCTTTTCCCACTGCTTCAGGTTTTTTCTGATTTGTTTAGAGTATATTTTCTGGGGACGTTGTTACTCTGCTGGCATTTTGTTCTCTCATTAATCTATTCTCCTCTGCACAAAATGACAAGACGGAAAAAATCACCTCAACAAAAAGAACAAGAGGTAGTACCGACTGCCAGGGACCTACTCAATACGGACATTAGTACGATGTCAGATCTAGAGTTCAGAATCATCACTTTAGAGATACTAGCTGGGCTTGAAAAAAATATGGAAGTTATTAGAGAAACCCTTTCTGGAGAAGTAAAAGAACTAAAATCCAACCAAGTAGAAATCAAAAAGGCTATTAATGAGGTGCAATCAAAAATGGGGGCGCTAACTGCTAGAATAAATGAGGCAGAAGAGAGAATCAGTAATATAGAAGATGAAATGATGGAAAATAAAGAAGCTGAGAAAAAGAGAGATAAACAACTACTGGATCACGAGGGCAGAATTCGAGAGATAAGCGATACCATAAGACGAAACAACATTAGAATAACTGGGATCCCAGAAGAAGAAGAAGAAAGAGAGAGGGGCAGAAGGTATAATGGAGCAAATTATAGCAGAGAACTTCCCTAATTTGGGGAAGGAAACAGGCATGAAAATCCAGGAAGCACAGAGAACCCCTCTCAAAATCAATAAAAATAGGTCAACACCCCGACATCTAATAGTAAAACTTACGAGTCTCATAGACAAAGAGAAAATCCTCAAAGCAGCTCGGGAGAAGAGATATGTAACCTACAAGGGTAGAAACATTAGATTGGCAACAGACCTATCCACAGAGACCTGGCAGGCCAGAAAGGACTGGCAGGATCTATTCAGAGCACTAAATGAGAAAAATATGCAGCCAAGAATACTATATCCAGCTAGGCTGTCATTGAAAATTGAAGGAGAGATAAAAAGCTTCCAGGACAAACAAAAACTAAAGGAATTTGCAAACACAAAACCAGCCCTACAGGAAATCTTGAAAGGGGTCCTCTAAGCAAAGAGAGACCCTAAAAGCAATATAGACCAGAAAGGAACACAGACAATATACAGTAACAGTCACCTTACAGGCAATACAATGGCACTAAATTCCTATCTTTCAATAGTTACCCTGAATGTAAATGGGCTAAATGCCCCAATCAAAAGACACAGGCTATCAGACTGGATTAAAAAACAAGACCCATCGATATGCTGTCTGCAAGAGACTCATTTTAGAACCAAAGACACCCCCAGATTGAAAGTGAGGGGGTGGAAAACCATTTACCATGCTAATGGGCACCAAAAGAAAGTTGGGGTGGCAATCCTTATATCAGACAAATTAGATTTTAAACCAAAGACTGTAATAAGAGATGAGGAAGGACACTATATCATACTTAAAGGATCTATCCAACAAGAAGATCTAACAATTGTAAATATCTATGCCCCTAACATGGGAGCAGCCAATTATATAAGGGAATTAATAACAAAAGCAAAGAAACACATCGACAACAATACAATAATAGTGGGGGACTTTAACACCCACCTCACTGAAATGGACAGATCATCTAAGCAAAAGATCAACAAGGAAATAAAGACTTTAAATGACACACTGGACCAAATGGACTTTACAGACATATTCAGAACATTCCACCCCAAAGCAACGGAATACACATTCTTCTCTAGTGCCCATGGAACATTCTCCAGAATAGATCACATCCTAGGTCATAAATCAGGTCTCAACCGGTACCAAAAGATTGGGATCATTCCCTGCCTATTTTCAGACCACAATGCTTTGAAACTAGAACTCAATCACAACAGGAAAGTCGGAAAGAACTCAAATACATGGAGGCTAAAGAGCATCCTACTGAAGAATGAATGGGTCAACCAGGAAATTAAAGAAGAATTAAAAAAATACATGGAAACCAATGAAAATGAAAACACAACTATTCAAAATCTTTGGGATGCAGCAAAGGCAGTCCTAAGAGGAAAGTATATGCAATACAAGCCTTTCTCAAGAAGCAAGAAAGGTCTCAAGTACACAACCTAACCCTCCACCTAAAGGAGCTGGAGAAAGAACAGCAAATAAAGCCTAAGCCCAGCAGGAGAAGAGAAATAATAAAGATCAGAGCAGAAATCAATGAAATAGAAACTAAAAGAACAGTAGAACAGATCAACGAAACTAGGAGCTGGTTCTTTGAAAGAATTAACAAGATTGATAAACCCCTGGCCAGACTTATCAAAAAGAGAAGAGAAATGACCCTAATCAACAAAATCATGAATGAAAGAGGAGAGATCACAACCAACACCAAAGAAATACAAACAATTAGAAGAACATACTATGAGCAACTCTATGCCAGCAAATTAGATAACCTGGAAGAAATGGATGCATTCCTAGAGATGTATCAACTACCAAAACTGAACCAGGATGAAATAGGAAACCTGAACAGACCCACAACCACTAAGGAAATTGAAGCAGTCATCAAAAATCTCCCAACAAACAAAAGCCCAGGGCCAGATGGCTTCCCAGGGGAATTCTACCAAACATTTAAAGAAGAATTAATACCTATTCTTCTGAAACTGTTCCAAAAAATAGAAATGGAAGGAAAACTTCCAAACTCATTTTATGAGGCCAGCATTACCTTGATCCCAAAACCAGACAAAGACCCCATCAAAAAGGAAAATTACAGACCAATATCCCTGATGAACATGGATGCAAAAATTCTCACCAAAATACTAGCCAATAGGATCCAACAGTACATTAAAAGGATTATTGACCATGACCAAGTGGGATTTATCCCTGGGTTGCAAGGTTGGTTCAACATCCGCAAATCAATCAATGTGATACAATACATTAACAAAAGAAAGAACAAGAATCATATGATCCTCTCAATAGATGCAGAAAAAGCATTTGACAAAGTACAGCATCCTTTCTGGATCAAAACTCTTCAGAGTATAGGCATAGAGGGTACATACCTCAATATCATAAAAGCCATCTATGAAAAACCTACAGCGAATATCATTCTCAATGGGGAAAAACTGAGAGCTTTCCCCCTAAGGTCAGGAACGCGGCAGGGATGTCCACTATCACCACTGCTATTCAACATAGTATTGGAAGTCCTAGCCACAGCAATCAGACAACAAAAAGAAATCAAAGGCATCCAAATTGGCAAGGAAGAAGTCAAACTCTCACTCTTTGCAGATGATATTATACTTTATGTGGAAAACCCAAAAGACTCCACCCCAAAACTGCTAGAACTCATACAGGAATTCAGTCAAGTGGCAGGATATAAAATCAATGCACAGAAGTCAGTGGCATTCCTCTACACCAACAACAAGACAGAAGAAAGAGAAATTAAGGAGTCGATCCCATTTACAATTGCACCCAAAACCATAAGATACCTAGGAATAAATCTAACCAAAGAGACAAAGGATCTGTACTCAGAAAACTATAAAATACTCATGAAAGAAATGGAGGAAGACACAAAGAAATGGAAAAACATTCCATGCTCATGGATTGGAAGAACAAATATTGTGAAGATGTCAATGCTACCTAGAGCAATCTACACATTCAATGCAATCCCCATCAAAATACCATCCACTTTTTTCAAAGAAATGGAACAAATCATCCTAAAATTTGTATGGAACCAGAAAAGACCCTGCATAGCCAGAGGAATGTTGAAAAAGAAAAGCAAAGCCGGTGGCATCACAATTCCGGACTTCCAGCTCTATTACAAAGCTGTCATCATCAAGACAGCATGGTACTGGCACAAAAACAGACACATAGATCAATGGAACAGAATAGAGAGCCCAGAAATGGACCCTCAACTCTATGGTCAACTCATCTTTGACAAAGCAGGAAAGAATGTCCAATGGAATAAAGACAGTCTCTTCAACAAATGGTGTTGGGAAAATTGGATACCACATGCAGAAGGATGAAACTGGACCATTTCCTTACACCACACACAAAAATAGACTCCAAATGGTTGAAAGACCTCAATGTGAGACAGGAGTCTATCAAAATCCTAAAGGAGTACACAGGCAGCAACCTCTTCGACCTCAGCCGAAGCAACTTCTTCCTAGAAACATCGCCAAAGGCAAGGGAAGCAAGGGCAAAAATGAACTATTGGGACTTCATCAAGAGAAAAAGCTTTTGCAAAGCAAAGGAAACAGTCAACAAAACCAAAAGACAACCGACAGAATGGGAGAAGATATTTGCAAATGACATATCAGATAAAGGGCTAGTATCCAAAATCTATAAAGAACTCATCAAACTCAACACCCAAAGAACAAAGAATCCAATCAAGAAATGGGCAGAAGACATGAACAGACATTTGTCCAAAGAAGACATCCAAATGGCCAACAGACACATGAAAAAGTGCTCAATATCGCTCAGCATCAGGGAAATCCAAATCAAAACCTCAATGAGATACCACCTCACACCAGTCAGAATGGCTAAAATTAACAAGTCAAGAAACGACAGATTTGGCGGGGATGCGGAGAAAGGGGAACCCTCCTACACTGTTGGTGGGAATGCAAGCTGGTGCAGCCACTCTGGAAAACTGTATGGAGGTTCCTCAAAAAGTTGAAAATAGAGCTACCCTATGACCCAGCAATTGCACTACTGGGTATTTACCCCAAAGATACAAATGTAGTGATCCGAAGGGGTACGTGCACCCCGATGTTTATAGCAGCAATGTCCACAATAGCCAAACTGTGGAAAGAGCCAGGATGTCCATCGACAGATGAATGGATAAAGAAGATGTGGTATATATATACAATGGAATATTATGCAGCCAACAAAAGGAATGAGATCTTGCCATTTGCAACAACGTGGTTGGAACTGGAGGGTATTATGTTGAGTGAAATAAGTCAAACAGAGAAAGACATGTATCATATGATCTCACTGATATGAGGAATTCTTAAATGCAGGAAACAAACTGAGGGTTGCTGGAGTGGGGGGTGGGGTGGGAGGGATGGGGTGACTGGGTGATAGACACTGGGGAGGGTATGTGCTCTGGTAAGCGCTGTGAATTGTGCAAGACTGTTGAATCTCAGATCTGTACCTCTGAAACAAATAATGCAATGTATGTTAAGGAAAAAAAAAAAGAAGAGGAAGAAGGTAGCGGGAGGGGAAGAATGAAGCAGGGGAAATCGGAGGGGTAGGCAAACCATGAGAGACGATGGACTCTGAAAAACAAACTGAGGGTTCTAGAGGGGAGGGGGGTGGGAGGATGGGTTAGCCTGGTGGTGGGTATTGAGGAGGGCACATTCTGCATGGAGCACTGGGTGTTATGCACAAACAATGAATCATGGAACACTTCATCTAAAACTAATGATGTAATGTATGGGGGTTAACATAAGAATAAAAAAAAAAAAAAAAAGACGTTCCTGGTTTATGAACACACTTTATGTCCGTTTTCCATCTGAATCTATATAGATTAATGCGGTCCTATCACAAAGACATGACTGAAAGCTTTGTGCGTAAATTGCTGCGTGGTCAGAACTACTCAGACACGCTGGCTTCCTCCCACAGAAAGCGCAGGAAACTGACCGGGCCTGCTCTGGGGTGGATATGAAAGCGGGGATCACCAGGGTGCCAAGGTTTAGTCACTAAGTTTGAATGCGCTTGGCTTCCTAAACATTAATTAACTTCTTTATTTGAGGAGACAGTACCAATGGCAGCATGATTCGACTGGGTTTTTTTGTTTTGTTTTGTTTTTCTAAAAGGCTAGTTTCATATTAATCACTGTAGCTGGATTTCTTCACGCTAGCTCTTAACGGAGTAAACCTGGTAGGTACTGATGCCACGAATTCAAAGGCAATTCAAAGTATTCAAGAACGATGCTGACGCTTCGGTGACCAGCACTGCAATGCCTGTTCAAAGGAGGAGAACTGTGCTGTAACCTGGTGCAGAGGCGACCACCACTCAGCCTCTGAACCCGGTGAATGAAGTTATGCCTGGTGCACTCGCTTGCGGGCAGGGTCCGCCCCCTAGAGAAGATGCTGCTGTGACGTAGGCGCCGTGGCAGGTGCGCGACGCTGGGATTGGTGGATTCTCAGGGGGCGCCTGGCGAAGGCTCAGGTGTGGGAGCCCTCAGCCCATGTGGTTTCACGTGTGCCTTTATCTTACGGCTTCCCACTCCTTGATTGCCATTCGTCATTTACTTTTTCCGATTTCATGATCTTACATTCTTCCTGCCTCTCTTTATTTATTTTTTTCTTACCTGTCTTTACAATATGTTTAGGATTTGCCTATGCATTACACACACACACACACACAGGAGAAACTTCAGGGGAAACACACCTTTGCCCGGTCAAAATCGTGTTTGACAAGAGTCCTCCACCCCACTTTATATATTAAAAAACAAATTCTTTCACATGGTCTTCCTGTAGAGCAGATAAGCATGAATTGAGACGGTGGAGTTGGCTAGAATCTAACTCCAACCCCTGTAACTCTGATGTGTAGAGGATTTTGACATTGTGAGGAAAAAATCAAATCAGCAGAGAAGAGTGAAGAGATTTTGGGGGATTTTTTTTTTTTTTACTAAGACCAACACACCTACACCTCCTGAAAAAAATCAAATTATGTGTGAACCTTTGGAAGTAAAATGTATATTGTGAAAAAAATTATATATGTGAAATGTGGGAAATACAATGTATAAAACATGAAATAAGAAAGTATTAGGACTGACAATTTAAAACTGTCAAAATTAGCTAACACAACTAATATTTTATCTTTACTAAAAAATACATATAGATGTATACAGTTAGCTACCTAATTTGTCAGACCCAGTGCAAAATGAAAATGCAGGCCCTTTTCTTCAAAAAAAACAAGGAAAAATTCTGTTAAAGCTAATAACTACAAAACTTTCTTCTTTTTTCTGAATCTTCTCTCTCTAGATGCTCACAGTAGTTTTTACTTACTATATATTGTTCTGAGTAAAAAAAAATTAAATTTAAAGTATTAGCATGAATTTTACCATTTATTTTTATATTATGCAATGGCAGTTTTCAATGCAAAAATAACTCATCTGCAGAGTCACCTGAATTGTATAATTCATATTTTGTAGCTTGTCCTCCAGAATACACACATGGAAACCAGGCTCAGAAAGGTTGGAAGGAGGAAAGGAAGGGTCCCCCAAGCACCAAGTTGGCCTGAGGTGGTGCTGCCTATGCATGGGAGGGGAGGAGAATTTGACACCCGGGACTCTTCTGGAAGTCATACGGGACACCAGCTCCAAGGATTTATTAGATAAATCAAGAGGAAGGACTCAGGAAAGTGAAGAATAAAGGGGCTGGGTACTGAGCATTGTGTCCACTCAAATAGATAATCAAACACCATCTGAAAAGCTGTGAGAAGTAGGGTCAGAGAAGAGAGTAAGTGCCATCGTCCACAACAAATAAATATTGGAGTGGGGGAGGAGTCCAAGTGTGCTAAAAGCCTATTTGTCATATTAAGAAGTCAATAAATACAGTCTAAAATCATAATATGTACTTTAATGAGACCCAATTCTACACCAAAAGAACAGGCAACAAAGGGAAAAAATAATACATGGGAGTACATTAAAATGAAAAACTTCTGTGCATCAAAGGACACGATCCACAGAGTGAAAATGCAACCTATTGTGTGGGAGAAAACTTTTACAAACCACATGAGAGATTAATATCCAGATTATATAAAGAATCTGTTTAACAGTAACAACCACCACAAATGTTAAAGAAATGGACGAAGAACTCTAGTAGACTTTTCTTCAAAGAAGATATATGGACGGTCAAAAGCATATTAAAAAAATGCTAAACCTCACCAGTCATTAGGGAAATGTAAATCAAAACCACAAGGAGATACTATTTTATGCTCTTTAGGATGGCCACCATCAAACACAAAACAGGAAATGAAATAAGTGTTAGCAAGGATCTGGAGACATTAGAACCCTCACGCACTGTTGGTGGGAATGTAGAAAGGTGCAGCTGCTATGGTAAACAGTATGGTAGCTTCTCAAATAATTAAAACTAGAATTACCTTATGGTCCAGGAATTCCACTCCTGGGTATATACCCCAAAGAACTGACAGCAGGGTCTTGAAAAGAGATTTGTATAACCATGCTCATAGCAGCATTACTCACAATAGCCAAGAGTTGGAAGCAACCCAAGCATCCATCAACAGATGAATAAATAAACAGAATGTGCTATATACATACAATGGAATATCATTCAGCCTTAAAAAGAAAGGAAATCCTGTCATATGCTTCAGCATAGATGATCCTCAAGGACATTATGCTAAATGAAAAGAGTCACAAAAAGGTAAATACTGTAAGATTCCACTTACGTGAAGTCCTGAGAATAGACTGTTCATAGAGACAGAAGGCAGAATGCCAGTGCATGGGGGAGGGCGGGGAATGGGAAGTTGTTGCTTAATGGGGATAGAGTCTCAGTTTTGCACGATGAAGTGAATGTACTTAACACTACAGAACTGTACACTTGAAAATGCTTGAGAAGGTGTATTTTCTGTTCTGTGTATTTTAACATACTTAAAATTTTTTGATTTATTTGAAAGTCTAAACAAGAGAAAAACTCCATCCTATTACTATTCTTCAAAAATTTTTATCATAATTTGTAGAAATATTTTGGGCACTAATGGATATTGTGTTGAAGAAATATTTAATTGAAATTTAATAATTCATTTATAATTAGGTACATTACTAATATTTTGCTCATGTAAGATTATTTTTACAACTCCTAATAAAACTAATAAATTTGTAAATAAAATTATCCTTTGTCTATATTGTCATACATCCATAATAAAAGGCATCTGAAATGCAATGCACCAAATGCAAATGACTTCTTAAGGATGCGATTTGGAATAATTTCTTTTTAAATTTCTTCCTATAGTTTTCTATATTGTTTGAACTTTAAAAATAAAACTGTGAACATTTTTCAATCTATTACGAATTTTAATTTTGGCTATGACAAATTTTCTATTTGGCATGGGTATTGAAACTGGATGCTTCATTTTCTTTATCTAAAGATTGGAGTTTGGGACCAGATGACCTATAATGGTCCATGTTATAAAAGCATAATTCAAACTCCTTTTGATTTAAATAGGAAGCCTTTCCTTGTCCTCATTCTAAAGGATATGAAACCAGATGTTATAGGGAAATAGCAGAGAGTCAAATTATACAAACCCTTTTATAGCTGAAAGTGAAGTACTTTAAACAAGTGGTACTTTTTTTTTCAGATTTATTTATTTATTTGAGAGAGAGAAAGAGCATGAGCTGGAAGGACAGAGGGAGAGGGAGAGAGAATCCGAAGCAGACTCCCTCCTGAGCGCAGGGCCCAACACGGAGCTTGATCTCAGGACCCTGATATCACTACCTGAGCCAAAACCAAGAGTTGGTCGCTTGCTTAACCAACTGCACCACCCATGTGCCCCACAAGTGGAACTTTTTAAATCAAATCTTATAATGTCCAAACATGCCAATATGGATCATAAAATTAAAGACCACAGATTATTTCTTAATATAACAGAAAAGACAGAAAAAATATATAATGGTATGAAAAGAGAGCAGAATTCAGCAGATGTGAGAACAACTGATCTCACAAACAGACACCTTCGTCTTGAAAAGCATGAGTTTAATGAACCAATGAACATTTGGATGGGTTCATCATCTGTGGAACAGGGCCACTGGCATGACACAAACTGGGGGGCAGGGAATAAAAAGCAAGAAGACAAAATAAGAAATCTATCTATATACAGACACCATCTGCAATAGATTTTTCGTAAACATGCCTGCTGACTTTTGAAATAATTGTGGTTAAATGAATGGAAAGGTAAGGGCTTTCCGAAATTTCTTTGGGCTTTATAGTATACAATGTAACATGAAGTGCAATTCAAGGCCATGAGTATCAATGCCTGATGATATTGGATGTTGGAAGAAGCTACAGCCTAATGCAGAGAAAAAAATATTTTTACAAGCTCTAATTTTCTTGTGTTCAATACATTCAAGACATAAGGGAGTTAAAGAAGGAAATAAGATCAATATGTTAAAAAAAAATGGGAATCGAGAATAAGCAGAATGTTACTTTGGCTGTGTGCCCAACGAGCAATTCTCAGGAGAAAGCAAATGACACTTCTGTCTTTATACATTTACATTCTGAAGGCCACTGAGAAACCATTGCAAGCATGGAGAGAAAGAATCGGAGGCCAAGAAAGTTTAAGTCAGCCTAAGGAATTCAATGAGTTACTGGTTCTGGGTCCAGGATAAGACACACACAAGGGCAACTTGTAACGAATCCCTGGGGGTGGGAAACCGGGTGTGGCAGGTACTTTCTGCACATCTGTTGTTGGTGACTCTCGGATCAGGGAGACAGCAACCAATGCCCTTGTGTGGACATCAGGGGCAAAGACAGCCAACTGTGGCTCATTACGTCAGTATCCTGCTCAAGTCCACTCTCCCTTGCGGTGGGAGAGGACAGAGGCAAGTTCATGGATGACCATTCCCAGGAGAGCCACAGCCTCCTTATTGTTTTATCAGAAGATAGCTGTGAGGGGCATCTTTGAGTTAAAGCTCCTGCCCTGACCCTGCATGCTTCTCCTTTCCTATTGGCTCTCATCCACAGATGAGCCATCCTAAAATGCCATCATTTCCTTTCTATCGTTCCCATACACAGTAGCATGTAAAGCTCAATCAATTTCTACCCTGTGAAATTTAAACACCTTAATGCATTTAAAGTGAATATCATTATCTTTTTCAAACTGAAAGTACCATATACACACTAATACATTAAAGGAAATTTAAGCATCTTTAAACTGAAGGTTAACTAGTTTTTAAAAAATCAGAGTGAGGATATAGGAAAGCATGCCCCAAAGTACACACACAACCTGACTGTGGGCTGTCAATTCAGCTCTGAATTTCCTTGGGAACTGAATGGAAAAGAAAAAGAATCACAAGTTCCCAGGTGTCCCAAAGATGAAAACAACAGTGGATCAAAGGAGACACAGCTTTTCTTACTACTGAGGTCTAAGATATATTGTCATTTGGAGGGCCACGTATTAGCACCATTTCTGGGAGAAACTGTGTTGTAACATTCAGAGCTAGTTCTGCTGTCCCTCAGTTAGTGTTATAAGAATGACTGCTCTCCTTACATTGAAAATCTTTCATAACCTGACTCTTCCATTGTTCAAAACTGCCACTCCTGTTTCCAGGCAGGCTCACACCCTCACCCACCCAGTAACACACCCTCCTCTGTCCCCACGCTCCCCTAACATTCTTCCCTCTACCCTTTCCGGTGCTCCACATCATTTAACATCTAGTAGAAATGGGCCAGATTATTATAGAAAACACCATCTTTCTCCAGGATTCTTAATGTTTTATTGTATTCAGCCAACCTCAACACATCAGATGGGAGGATTCTTGACCAGTCGACTCTGCTGTTTGAACCCTTGTGTGGGCACTTTGGGCTTTGGTTCTCCCACTCCCATTGGAAGCATATACACCATGAAAAAATTCTTCAGGAGCGAAGGGGATATCAACACATTCTCAGGTGAAAGAAAACTAAGAGAGTTTGTCACCAGGAGACCTACTCTAAAAGAATGTTAAATGAAGCCCTTTAAATAGAAAAGAAATGCTAAAAGATGGAACTTTAAGGGAATGATCAATAAAGGTATGAGTACACACAAAAGTCTTTCTTTCTCCTCTTGAATTTTCTAAATCATGTTTAATTGTTGACACAAAAAATTAAAACATTGTTTGATTCTTAATACGTGTAGAAGAAATATTTGACAATTGTATTATAAACAGAGGAGAAAACGAGAATGTTTCTGCATTCCATCTGAACAGATAAAAATGGAGACACCAGGGCGCCTGAGTGGCTCAGTCGTTAAGCGTCTGCCTTTGCCTCAGGTCATGATGCCAGGGTCCTGGGATCGAGCCCCACATAAGGCTCTCTGCTCAGTGAGAAGCCTGCTTCTCCCTCTCCCACTCCCCCTGCTGTCTTCCCTCTCTTGCTGTGTCTCTCTCTGTCAAATAAATAAAATCTTAAAAAAAAAAAAAATGGCAACACCGGTAGGCTGTGAGGAGTCATGTACGTGCCATGTAACACTTATAGTAACCTCTGAAAAGCTATGCAAAAGGATAAACTCAAAAACACTATCAGTAAATCAAAATGGGTTCTAAAAACTATTCAAGTAAACCACAGGAGGTCAGGAAAAAGAAAACAGAAGAGCAAAAACAAACACAAAAAAATCAAAAAGCAGATTTTAGCCCTCACATGTCAATATGATGTTATGTATAAATGGTTATAAATACATCCATTTAAAGACAAAGATTGGCAGAGTGGATTAAAAAGCATGACTCAACGATATGCTGTCTACAGTAAACTCACCTCAAATGTAGTAATGTAGGCACATTAAAAGTAAAAGGCTATATCATGCAAACATTAATCAACGGAAAGGAGTGGTTATATTAGTATCAGATAGAGCAGACTTAACAGGAAAACATTTCTAGAGACAGGGATATTAAATAATGATAGAAGGGTCAATCCACCAAGAAAACAGAGAAATCTTAAATGTGTATACAGCCTCAAAATCCATAGGCAAATCATATTTATTGTTGAAGATTTCAACAAAGCACTGTCTGCAATTTGATAGAACTTTTAGACAGAAAGGCAACAAGCCTGTAGAATCAACAAGGACACCAACCACTGGGACCTAACTAACACTTATACAACACTCTATCCAGAAGCAGAATACACATTTTTTTTCCCAACAGTCCATGGGACATATACCAAGATAACCCATATCTTTTGATATGAAACAAATCTCAACAACTCAAAAATAATCGGCATTATTCAGACTGTTTTCTCTGGCTGTGGTAAAATCACACATCCATGACAAAAATGACAGGCACTTCTCTGAACACTTGGAAACTAAAAAGTACACTTCTGAATGATACATAGGTCAGAGAGGAACTCATGAAGGAATAAAACAAAAAATACGATTAAATGAATGAGAAGAAAAACATACCATATGCAAATTTGAGAGAACAATTAAAGCAAAGCTGATAGTCAGCATCCTAAGACTAAACGCATACGTTAGAAAAAAGAAAAGTTTCCAGTCAGTAATCTAAAGCTCACATCTCAAGGGCCTAGGAAAGGAAGAGCAGAGCAAGCAGGAAAACGGAAATAATAAAGAGCAGGAATTCATGTGATTGAAAACAGAAAAATTACAAAGAAAATCAATGAAACAAAGAGTTGGTTCTTTGAAAAGATCAATAAAATTGACAAACATCTGGCAAATGGACAATAAAAAAGAGAGAGAAAAAGAGAAGGTACAAAGTACCAATATCAGGTATTGGACAGGAGATAATCACCATAGATGTTATAGACATTAAAAAATCCATAAAAAAAATAATATGGACGACCCTACACAAGTACATTTGACATAAAATGAATGAATTTTCCAAAAAAGCACAAATTAACACAATTCACTGATATACCAAAGGATAATTTGAAGAGCCTGACACTGCTAAGTAAATCCAATTTGTAATGAAAAACTCCCCCGAAAGAAATCTTTGTATCCAGATGGCTTCACAAGAGAATTCCATCAAATACTGAGAAGTGAATTGAACACAATCCCTCCTGGTAAATAGAAGAGGAGGGGACACCACCTAACACATTTTATGAAACCAGGGTTACTCTGATTTTGAAATCAGAAAAAGATAGTAGAACAAAACAAAACTGTAGAGGGATATCTTCATGAACATACATACACAAAGCCTTAAAAGACACACAGATCTCTGTATTATATTTTACAACTGCCTATGAACCTAATAAATAGATTGTAAGGTGAAAAGACTAAACAAAAATCTTTCATTAGTCTAAAGCACTGGGCTCACGAAAAAATAGCTATTTTGTTTTTGTTTTTTAAAGACACAGTCACAGATTATTATGTGTATGATTACACTGGGTGAACTTAACAGGAAAATATATCAAAATAAATCTATTCCTGTTGTTAAGTAACCTGTTTTGTGTAATTGGATAACTGAGTAATCTAAATTCCAAAAAAACAAGGTAAACAGCCTGTTAATGTAGCACTGTTGGATGTATTTGATTAAGTGATGCACTGTTGTCAGCCCTCCAGAAAGAAGTGTCATAATCCTGGTGTAACATATATATAAATATAATCCCCATTTGTAAAATGAGAATATTACAAAACTCACAGAGTGGTTGTGGGATTATGGGAGGCAGTGTACAGGATAGAATAATGACTACCCGCCCCCCCACCATGTTGTCCATATACTAATGCCCAGAACCTAGGAATGGTACCTTCCATGGCAAAGGGGTTTGCAGATACAGTTGGGTTAGGGATTTTGAGCTGGACAGATTTTCCTGGATAATTGAGGTGTGAGCCAGGTGGGTCAAAGTCATAGGAAGGATATATGATGAGGGAATCAGAGGTTGGAATGAAGCTCTTTGAATATAGAGGAAGGGACTACAAACCAAACAATGCAGGCAGCCTCTAGAAGCCAGAAATGTCCAGAAAAGCTTCTTCCCCAGAGCTTCCAGAAGGAAAACAGTCCTACCAACACCTCCCAAACTGGAAGATAATTCATTTGTGTTGCTTTAAGTAGCTACTCTGTGGTAAATTGTTACAACCGCAATAGGAAGCCAACACAATATGTAAATGCAACATTTTGGACCAAGATGGAGTAACAAGGAGCAGATTTATCCCCTTAGCCAAAGCCAAAAAAAAAAAAAGACAAAATATATGAAACAATGGCATTCAAAATGTTGGCTATTGGGTGACAAAGGGCAGTGATCCCACAGCAACAGGAAACCAAAAGCGTGAGCCCTCCAGTGATCTCAGCTTCCTTCCTGCCTTGAGAGAAGTTGCAGATGTGATGCAGGGTGGAGGAGGTGGGGCGGAGTCAGGGAGCCCAGTGTGCCTGGGGTGCCCAGAGTGGGCTTCTGGGGAGGAGACATTTGCGTGGGTGTGTCCCTGTCTTTGAGCAAGTGCACCGCGAATCCTGCCTGTCATCCGCAGGAGCCAACATACCCATTGTCCCATTCACTGGCAGGTACTATGGGAGTTGCACCAAGTTGTATTACATTATTAACAACAATCGCAAAAGGCTTCACAATGATTTCTATCAAGTAGCCCATGAAAATGATTTCTTTTTTTTTAATTTTTTTATTCTTATGTTAATCCCCATACATTACATCATTAGTTTTAGATGTAGTGTTCCATGATTCATTGTTTGTGCATAACACCCAGTGCTCCATACAGAATGTGCCCTCCTCAATACCCATCACCAGGCTAACCCATCCTCCCACCCCCCTCCCCTCTAGAACCCTCAGTTTGTTTTTCAGAGTCCATCATCTCTCATGGTTCGTCTCCCCCTCCGATTTCCCCCCCTTCATTCTTCCCCTCCTGCTACCTTCTTCTTCTTCTTTTTTTTTTTTGAAAATGATTTCTTGAGGACAAAAGTGACATACGTTTCCCTCTCTCAATGAAAAGGATTTGTTAACCTTCACATTTTTGGGGGAAAAAAAAGTCAACTTTCTTTTAACTGTCAGGAAAAACACCATTCAGTGAAACTGTGACATTAATAAAGAAATACACCTTTAGAAGTCAAGCCCTCAGCAGCCAGGGTCCTTTATCTTCAGGAAGGTGAGAAATTGTGGTTAGCTGCTTTGTTCTCACTTTGAAAGAGCACAAAGTTCATAAATAATAAGCTCAAGTGGCAGCCAGCAAGTGCTCCAAATTTCTTGAGGCATCTGTCATTGCCAGAGAAATGCACTGTTCTGGGTGTAGATTATTCCTGATGATTTATACATATTCTGAAACTCCCTCTAGAAGAGTCTGAACCAAGGGTGACAAATGTCTCTGCACCTTCTTGGAACAAAGGAATATGTGTCATATAGTTGACTTCTACCATTGTTTCCTCTGGCATGAGCATCCTTTTGCTGCATATAATATTATCAAAAAAATAAGATATGGGACTCCAGAAAGAAATGTAGATGATGAAAATGCCCCTTCATACTTATGTGTTCATAAGAGGGTCACTAAATATTCTGGAAAATATTAGATAGAAATATAGACAGAAATTCTCTGTCTCTGTCTGTATAGATTCATGGAATATATATCTGATAGATTCATGGAAAACAATTGCAGGGTCTGTTCTACTTGTTAAATTCTTCAGGAGTACAAATTGGACCTAGCATGATTTTTACACTTTTCTGTTGTCAGTGTAAACCCAAAACATTAAAAATATAGCAATACAGATACGTAGGATGAGCATGGGCTGAAGACTGTCTACTCATTAGTGAGGGACGGATAGTATGGTACAGCAACCTCGATGGCATTTGAGGAAATGGGTATTTATAACCATCTTTCAAAAGTATGTTGGGACTCCTTGGTGGCTCAGTCGGTTAAGCATCTGCCTTCGGCTCAGGTCATGATCCCAGGGTCCTGGGATAGAGCCCTGCATCAGGTTTCCTGCTCAGCCAGGAGACTGCTTTTCCCCCTGCCTCTGCCCCTCCCCCTGCTTGTGCTCTCTCTCTCTCTCTCTCTCTCTATCTCTCTCTCTCTCGCTGACAAATAAACAAATAAAATCCTTTTAATAAAGTGTGTTATAATAAGACTTCTAGATATAAAGAAACTAATGTCCTGCGGGACAATAAAACAATAAAGCAGATTATCCCTTTTAACTAAGAAATCACTTGCATTTCTAGAAGACACAGTTCTGTAAATTAACATATAACTTCACAGACTCTGGGTTCTAATCATATACTAAGTAGCAAAGTCAACTACATTCTTAGAAAATTAAATGATCCTTGTATATTAACAATGCTGATTAAATAACGCTCTAATGTAACATAGAAAGGACATGTCCTCTCCTTCAGCCTTACTTCAAGTTCAGACAAGTTTTCTTAACACTGTGCTTCCTACCATCCCTGTTACAATGTCACCATTCAGTAAATTTGTATCTTAGTTAACTTCATTATGTGATAAACAAGCTTAAAAAAACCTGGAAAAAATCCATAACTAGTGGAGGCAGATTTACGGTCTTCACGACATTCCAGTGCTATTTGACTCATTTAAATTTATATGGAACGGACTCTTCCTGTTCACCGCTATTAGATGATCAGTCTGGCTGAGTTCACTTGTAAAATGACTGTCCTCCACGCCTAATTTTTCATTCAGCTTATGTCTACAAAGAACCAGTATAACTAGCTGCCCTTTCTTGAGTGTCCCCAGAAACAAATGGAAAAGCGGCTTGGCCAACTAAAACAAGGGAAAACATTTCCAACAAGGGCAAACACATGGCTCAGTGGGAGAGTCTCTAGCCTGAGTCACACAGTTGCTATACAGATCCCGCACTGGTTGGTTCCAGAACACCCAGTGAGCATTATGGGCTAGTGCGTGTGTATAACCCAGAATTTCATTTATACAGGGCTCAATATTTCAAACAGCGTGATCTCTAGACACAGACAACCAGAAAACATAGTGCAAAGCCCAGTTCAGAGACACCAAACAGAAAATTACCAATTGTTAAGTTTTAAATAATTTATTTTTTTTTAAATCATTGGTAAAGAACTCAAGTTTTTTTTTTTTTTTAAAGAGAGCATTTAAGCATTGAAGTTTCTATCTATCATCTGAGAACCAGAAGGATGGTGTTACTATAATAGTGTGGGTTTCTTTCTTTCTTTTATTTCTTAATAAAGTGATCTGTGGAATGAATTTCATAAGAACAACAAAAACTAACTACTAATTTGGTGACCATGTCAGCCCCGAAAGCCAATTAAGCTGCCACACAAATCACTTTATTTCTCTCAACCTCAATTTCTTGATTTCTTTAATAAGTTTATACTGAATATGTTTCCTTGAGAAAAAGCACAGCTAACTTTAAAATGATATACAAAGGTTGGCACCTATATTTAACTTCTTCCTATACGTCCAAACCATGTGAAGGTCTCTGTACTAAGAGTGCATGATCATAACTTAAAGAAAAAGCTATTAATCGGGGCGCCTGGGTGGCTCAGTCATTAAGCGTCTGCCTTCGGCTCAGGTCATGATCCCAGGGTCTTGGGATCGAGCCCCACATTGGGCTCCCTGCTCGGCGGGAAGCCTGCTTCTCCCTCCCCCTCTGCTGCTCCCCCTGTTTGTGTTCCCTCTCTCGCTGTGCCTCTCTCTGTCAAATAAAATAAATAAAATCTTAAAAAAAAAGAAAAGAAAAGAAAAAGCTATCAATCTTAAGAAAATATATTTGGTTTATCTCATAAATAGAAAAATAATAATTCATTTAAAGAGCATGTCTCGTGGAAAGCATAATCAGAAGTAAACTCTGAAATAGATTCTGATTACAAACCAGAGTCAGGCACTTTTACTTTCTTTTTTTTTCCTTCAAGTTTTTATTTAGATTCTAATTAGTTATCATACAGGGTAATAGTTTCAGGAGTAGAACTTAAGTGATTCATCACTTCCGTACAACAGTCAGGGTTCATCTAGGCACTTTGACTTTCTTATCTTTTTCTGAAATACCTAACATTTGCCTACAGGATAAAGGGCCCTAGAGAGAATTCTTGAAGTATGGATTTGGAGGTCAAGAGACAGTCTTCCTACAGGGAAGGAGATCCCTGCCAAACCCCGCACATGGGTGCTGGGATTCGGTAAAGGAAGCGTAGCCCCCAAGACAACTGGGCGGATCCAACGTGCTCAGACGGTGCGGCAGCTTAATTGGCTTTCGGGGCTGACATCGTCACCAAATTAGTAGTTTTTGTTGTTCTTATGAAATTCATTCCACAGATCATCTGATGCAGGTTATTCCCTTGACCTCTAAGAGTCATTATCCTCACCTAGAAAAAATACCCATCCCTCCTCTGTTGCCCTTTAAGCAAGGCGAAAATATGTGGACGGAACTAACCTCTAGCTGTGCCCTTTCCTGTTTTTATTGTTGTTGTTGTTTTGCTTTGTTTAGAGAGAGCGCGCATGCATGCTCGAGCGGAGGGGAGGGACAGAGGGAGAGGGGAGAGAATCTCAGGCAGACTCCTTGCTCAGCGTGGAGAGCCCACGCGGGGCTTGATCTCACAACCCTGAGATCATGATCTGAGCCAGAATCAAGAGTGGGACGCCTAACCCACTGAGCCACCCAGGAGCTCCCCTTTCCTGTTTTTAAACAGATTCTCAGGCACAAAATTTTTTTTCTTCCTTCTGCTTGATTTGGAGTGTTTTGCTTTTTGTTTTCTAGTTTCTTAAGATCACTGGTTAAAAATACTGATTATGATTACTGATTTGAGATAAAAGGTTAATACTATACATATTCCTCTGAGCACTGCTTTGGTGGTGCCTCGCAAATTTCAATAAGTTGTATTTTCATTTTCATATAATTAACAGTATTTTTTAATTCCTTTTGAGAATTTGATTATTCTCATGGATTATTTAGAAGTGCCTTCTTTAATTTCCAAAGAGATGGTTACTATTATTTTTCTGTTATTGATTTCTAGTTCAGTTCCATTATGGTCTGAGAATAAACTTTATATGATTGCAATTATTTTAAATGTGTTAAGGCTTGATTTATGACACAGAATATATGGTCTATATTGGTGAATATCCATGTACACTTTAAAAGATTTTGTGTCTTGCTGTTGTTATGGCGAGTGTCCAATAAAATGTCCGTTAAGTCCAGCTGGTTGATGGTGTTGATCAGTTCTTTTATATTCTAGCTGCCATTTTGTCTACTAGCTCTGCTATGACTGAGAGAGGTGTGTTAAGTCTCCATCTACAGGGGCGCCTGGGTGGCTCAGTCAGTTAAGCATCTGCCTTCAGCTCAGGTTGTGATCCTGGGGTCCTGGGATCGAGCCCCGCTTTGGGCTCCCTGCTCAGCGGAGAGTCTGCTTTTCCTTCTCCTTCTGCCCCTCCCCCCGCTCATGTGCTCACGCTCTCTCTCTCAAATAAATTTAAAAACATTAAAATAAATTTTAAAAAAATTCTCCCCCTACAGTGTGGGTTTCTCTCCTTTCAGTTGTCACATTTTCCTTCATATATTTTCAAGCTCTGTCAGATGCATATACATTAGAATTATGTTTTCTGATGAATTGACACTTTTATAACAACATAATGACCCTTTTCATCCTGGTAACTGTTTTAGCTCTGTAATCTACTTTATCCGATATTAACAAAATGATCCCAATTCTGGATACCACAATTTTTATTGGTATCTATTCCTGGGTAACAAATCATCCCAAACTTATCAACTTCAAACAACAAACATTTATAATTTTGCAATGTTTGGAGAGTCCAGGAGCAGTGTAGCAGAGTATTCTGGCTCTGCCTTCGGCTGAGACCTCTGTCACCTAAAGGGCTGGTGGATTTGCTCTCAAGCTCACTCATGTGGCTCTTGGCAGGAGGCTTTCAGGTCCTTGTCATGTGGGCCTGTCTATAGGGCTACTCACAACCTGGCCACTGACTTCCCATGGGGCATGTGATGAAAGAAAGAGGTAAGAGATGCTGGGTCTTTCGTAACATAACCTGAATTTTGGAGCCCCAAACTGTCACATCTGCCCTGTGGGTCCCCTAGACTGGTCCTAACACAGTGAGTGTTCACCTGAGAGTATGACTACCAGGTGACAGGGGCACTTAGAAGCTGATGACCACAATATGGCTATGCTCCTTCCCATATCTGGACTTTTCTTCTGTCCATTTCTATGCACTATTTCATGTTTGCAATGTTTGGTCAGGATTTTTTCTTTCCATGGATATCTATTATTTTGTATTGTATACAGGACAGCATCGATAATATGTTGCAGAGGACCTGGATTGTGTTATTTCTCCCAAGAGAGTGTTGAATTTAATTCTGGAAGGCAGGGAAATCATCCCCAGGTCACGGTGATCATGGGTAGGCCTGGGGTATGCTTTTTAATGGTACACTTATTTCGGTTTTGCCTTTACTCCAAGTGTATGAAGATTAATCCTAGACTGGAGCCTTTTTGGGGTTTCACCGAAGTCTCTGCACTCAGGATAAACCCTAACCTCGGCACTACTGTGGCATTTTCTGGCATATGATGGTTCCAGCTCCAGTTTACCTATGGTGAGTACTTAGTTTTTCTCCTAGCCTGTGCCTCCAAAGTGTTGGCCATGGACTTGAGCAGAATCTCTGCACAGATGTCGAAATTTCCCTGGACACGCCAGGGTCCCTTGACACTGCACTCCCCAAACCCAACCTCCCTGGCCGCTTCTTATTCTGAGGACCTTCTCATTCTGGCAACGAGTTTTGGAATTTCTGTGTCATAGCTTGGTCTCCAAGAAGAACATACTTTTAAGAAGACTTCATTGTTTTTCTTACACTGTAACAAGAGATAATAACTCCAAAGTCATTCAGAAGATACCATAGCTTCTACAGTACTACCACACAAACAACAGGACCGGTTGCTGTGTTTTAAAAGCTTATTTAAAACACTGCCCCCCTCCCCCCAGCTTGTCAATATGGCAAGCAGATCGGAGAAGACTTGTTCCCACTTGCGTTTTGAGTATTTTTACCGGTTGTTCTGATGTTTTCTCCAGACAGAAGGACAGTTTCATAAGAAAGAGAAATCACGAGATCTCCAGTCATTTTCTTCCAACCTGTCCCCCGACTCAAATAAGTCATCTCTGAACATCTTCAGTTTTAGGCCTAGCAATTGAAATGTTGGCTCCTGGAGTCGAGATTGAACCAGAAAATATATCTCAGAAGAGCTGGAAATAACTCCATGACTGTATACGTGATTAGATAGCCACACATTTAGAATAGCATAAAACATTGTGTTAGGCTTTTGTGGACAAGACATTCCAGGTCTGGTCCATCAGGAACTTTCAGTGGAAATAGCATAATGCAGGGCAAATTAAAAATGAATCATCTTTGAGCATAAAATCATTTTTATTCTCTACCAACTATATAAAAATAGAGATGACATAAAAGAATATTTATTTAAGGAAATGCCCATGACATCATCTTCAAAGAAAAACAAAAATATACGTGGGACAGCATTTCATTTGTTAAAAAAAGTTTGTGGATATTTAGTTCTGTATTTGCCAACACAGAATTTTCACTGATTGTCCCTTTTTTGTTCAAATTTAATTTTATCCCATATTTTCCAAATTATATAAAATAACATGTATTTACTTCTATTTCGATCCAAAGTGAGAGCATTTTACTTTTTTTAAAAAAAGGTACTTTAGAAATAGAAATGGTTTTAAAACACTGTACTAAATGAAAGAAGCCAGTCACAAAAGGCAAGACACCATATGATCCCATTTATATGAATGTCCAGAATAGAAAAATCTGTAGAGAAAGAAAGGAGATGAGTGGATACCAGGATCTGGGAGTGATGGTGTCAGTGACTACAGAGTGACTGCTATTGTATGTGAAGTATATATATTAATAAAAAAAGTTCAAGTAAAATTTTTTAGAAAAATAAAATGTACTTTAGTCATTATTTACTGCTACCCATTCCTAATCTGTTTCTTTAAAAAAAAAAAAAAGCTTTATTAAGATATAATCCACATATGGGTCACCTGGGTGGCTCAGTTGATCGAGCGTCTGACTCTTGATTTTGGTTCAGTTTGTGAGATCAAGCCCCGAGTGGGGCTCCATACTCTGAGGGAGTCTGCTGGAGATTCCTGCAAAAAAGACAACTGGGGTGATAGGAAGGGCATTGAATCTGTAGATCATTTGGGAGAATATTGTTATCTTAACACTAGTGATCCTTTGACTGAGAAATATGGAATTTCCTCACATTTATTTAGGTATTTAATTTCTCTCAGTGATGTTTTGTAGTTTTAGTATATAAGCCTTGTGTTCCTCTTTATTCATTAAATGTTTTACTGTTTTTGATGCTATTGTAAATGGAATTGTTTTCTTAATCTCATTTTAGGAGCATTCATTGCTAATGTGTGGAAATACAATTGATTTTGGTTTGTTGATCTTGTTTCCTGAAACCTTGGTGAATTCACTCATCAATTCTAAGAGATTTATATTGGACTGCTGGGATTTTTATGTATAAAAGGTCATGTCTTCTGCAAAGAAAGATGGTTTTTTCTTTGTTTGTTTGTTTTCTCTTTCCAGTCAGGATGTTTTGTATTTTTTTCACTTGCCTAATTGCCCAGGATAGAATCTCTAATACAGTATTGAATAGTCCTGAGATCTGACACTTTGTCCTGTTCCTCATCTTAAGAGGAAAGTACTTAGGCTTTCACCACTATCTATATTTTTTGGATATTTTTTTTTGTAGCTGTCCTCTATTAGGCTGATTTTCTTCTATTTCCAGTTGGTAGAGTGTTTTTATCATGAAAGAGTGTTGGATCTTGTTAAATCCCATTTTTGTGTGTGTCTGCTGAGAGATTCATGTGGTATCTGACCTTCATTCTAGCAATAGGGTATATAGCATTAACTGACTTTGAGATATTTAACCACCGTTGTATTACTGGATGAATCCCACCTGGTCATAGTGTAAAATCATTTTTATATTTAAGTTTTTGGATTCATTTTGCTAGAATTTTGTTGAGAACTTTTGCTTCTATGTTTATAAGGTTTATATGTCTGTACTTTTCTTCTGTTCTCTGTCTTGGTTTTGGCACCAAGAAAATGCTAGCCTCATGGAATGAGTGAGAAGAGTGCCTTCTGCTTCTATTTCTTGGAAAAATTTGGGAAGGATTGACATGAAGTCTTTAACTGTTTTCTGGAAGTCACCAGTACCAGCATCTCTGACTCAGGTTTTCAGTTTGCTTACGTATTATTAGATTGTTCACATTTTCTGTTTCTTTTTTAATCGTGTATTATAGTTTGTGTCTTTCTAGGAATGTCCCTATTTTGTCTCGTCATCCAATTTGTGGGCACACAGTTGTGTATACTATCCCTTACAATCCTTTTATTTCTGCAGTATCAGACATAACGCCCCTTTCATTTCTGATTTTTAGTATTTTACTTAGGTGTTCTTTCTTTTTCCAAATCTAGCCGAAAGTTTGTCAATGTATTTACCTTTGCAAAGAACCTATTTTTCTCTATGGCTTTTCTATCTTCCTTATCACCTATTTCTAATGTAGTCTTTACTATTCCATCCCTTCTGTTTGCTTTGGGTTGAGTTTTCTCTTTCCAGTGTCTCAAGATGGAAGTTTAAATTATTGATTTGAAATTATTCCTATGTGTTACACTCACAACAATTAATTTCCCTCTAACCCCTACTTCTATATCCCTTAAGTTTTGGTAGGTTATTTTTTGTTTGTTTTCATTTATGTCAAAGTATTTTCTTTTATTTATTTATTTATTTTTTTTATTCTTATGTTAATCCCCATACATTACATCATTAGTTTTAGATGAAGTGTTCCATGATTCATTGTTTGTGCATAACACCCAGTGCTCCATGCAGAATGTGCCCTCCTCAATACCCACCACCAGGCTAACCCATCCTCCCACCCCCCTCCCCTCTAGAACCCTCAGTTTGTTTTTCAGAGTCCATCATCTCTCATGGTTCGTCTACCCCTCCGATTTCCCCCACTTCATTCTTTCCCTCCCGCTACCTTCTTCTTCTTCTTTTTTTTTTTCTTAACATATATTGCATTATTTGTTTCAGAGGTACAGATCTGAGATTCAACAGTCTTGCACAATTCACAGCGCTTACCAGAGCACATACCCTCCCCAGTGTCTATCACCCAGTCACCCCATCCCTCCCACCCCACCCCCCACTCCAGCAACCCTCAGTTTGTTTCCTGCAATTAAGAATTCCTCATATCAGTGAGATCACATGATACATGTCTTACATGATACACCTTATTTCACTCAACATAATACCCTCCAGTTCCATCCACGTCGTTGCAAATGGCAAGATCTCATTCCTTTTGATGGCTGCATAATATTCCATTGTATATATATACCACATCTTCTTTATCCATTCATCATGTCACAGTATTTTCTAATTCTGATGTGAGTTCTGTGCCCACTACCCACCCCCACCCCTCAGGATGTGTTTCTGTTCATTTGGCTTTTTAGTGTTATGAATGAACTCATTCTTTGAAGTCTGTTTCCCCCATGAATGCAACCTCTAGCATCCCTGCTCACTTTTTTCTAAATCTCTAAGCCTCACGTCTTCTGTGTCACCCCAGAGTCAACACTATTTATTGTCAGGCCCTGACTGGTCGGAGTTGTGTTCAAGCCCCCATACCAGCGATGCTTTCATCTTTTACTGTTGGATCTGTGCATGGCTTAGAGACTGCTGTCACTGTTCAGGGAGCATATGAGTGTGTCCTGCAATCAGCCAAAAATTTGTACCTCTGAAGTTCCCTCTCTAGCCACTCTTCAGAGAGTGTGGCCTGGGGTGTTCAGATAATATCCCCAACCAACCAGAATGACCGTGGTTTTAGGTGGGCTCTATTTGAACATTTTTTTTAAGTAATCACTATACCCCATGTGGGGTTTGCACTCACAACCCTGAGATCAAGAGTTGCATGGTCTACAGATGGAGCCAGCTAGGCGCCCCAGGTGGGCACTATTTGAATGTCTCCTTCCCTGATCTTCCTTTTAAGCTTCCAGCTCTTCTGTCTCTGTTGGTATCACACTTAGTTGTTAGCACCAGTTGTTAGTGACCAGCTAATCACTCTATTATTTTATTTTTTTCCACTCTATTATTTTAAATGATTTCCTGGGGACATGTATTGCTCAACAATCTCAGCCAAATAAATTCGGGGGTTGGCAGGCCAGAGTGTTGCCAGTCTTGGAGAGCCCTGGGCAGAACCTCTAAACTCTGCAGCAGAAGCCAGGAGCAGGGATGGGGAACCCACTCTTTGTGAGCAGACACACCTTGATCCTTCCTGCAGGGCAGAGCTAAGTGCGGAGGAGTTGGGGTAGGTGGTAGTAAGTGGTGCTATGACCATTGCCACCTCTGTCAAGTATAGATCTTCCTAGCCTGCATCTGGGAGAATGGACTCTGCAATGATTAATAGATGCAGATACAGATATAGATATAGATATAGATAGATATCTGGGATAGGTCTTCCATCCCAGAACGCTAGGAGGGATGTAAGCTGTCACTGGCCACTAAGCTCACCACCCCAGAGCAGTCCTTACTGATGTGAAGGAACACATGGCCGCCCTCTCCACCCCCCCACCCCACACATGCCCTACCTTTGTAGTGGGAGGGGGGTGTGAGAGAATGGGCACTGCCCCCCCAGTGACCACCACCTGCTCCATGTTGGCTGTCCACAGTGCGGAGCTATAAGGGGGGATTTCAGACTTTCTGGGATCCTGAATCCAATAGGATAGCTCCCCCCTCCCCTGCTCCTGCCACAGAGTGGGTGAGACGGAACCATCATCAGACTGCTGAGCCTGCTAGAAGGTTTTTCTGCAAGGCAGAACTGTGGGTGCATGCGCCACCCCCTCTCCCGGTCTGGGTGTCAATAGACTGCACTAAATAAATGTCCCTCAATTTGTTGTAAGCCCTTTGATCCATCTCCAGAGACTCTGAATGATTGTCTTTGCTAATTTTCATCAGTTTAACAAGTGTCTGTCTGGAGGAACAGCTTGCCCAAGCTCCTTACACTGTCATTCCAGAAGCCTTGCTCACCACTTATTCTTTCTGGGACTAAATCTTGAATTCATGGATATTTTATTCTGGTTTTGCCTCCTCACACCTACTCCCAGCAATGAATGTTTAGCTTTTTGAGGTCAGGAAAAAGACCTTAGATTTCTGCGGTAACTGGATTCTAAGATATCATTAAGTGGAAGGCACCGAAAATCTTTCAAGTTAAAAAGATAATGAGACAATATTACATTAAAATGAGGACATCGATTGAAAGATTATCCCTACGTTAAATTATAAAATACATGTGCCTATTATATCATCAAGAAAACACAGTATTTTTTTCAACAGGTCAGTGGGTAGTATTTTCCAGTGTCAAATTTCTTTGAGTACCTGAAAAGCAGAAGATAGATTGCTAAAAAGCTTCTTAATGTAGCCATCTTGCCTGCCTTTGTGCATGGATTTGTGAGCTCTGAGAAGGCAGGAGAAAATCCTTACTTTAAATCGTGTGAAATGAGAGGGACCATGGGGGTGGCTGGGTCAGGTCAGCTCATGCGAATGAACAGATTAGGCTGTGGAAGAGGTTGTCCTGACAACTGGATTTGACTGACACAGTTTGTCATCCCCGTTATGAATACACAACTATAATTCCTTTTGTTCTAAGTCAATTAAGAAAAACATAAAAATTCAGTGCATTTCTTTAAAAACAGATGAGCACAAAAGAAAAGCCATGCTTAGAGCATTCAGGTTGTTCTGAATGCAAGTGAACCTCTTCAAACTAAGTTCACATCAGCTTCTGGGAGAAGCACAGAAGACCTCGTGTGTGTGTGTCTGTGTGTGTGTGTGTGTGTGTGCACGCGCGCGCATGCGTGTGTGTACTATTCTGCACTTCGAGACCGTGCCCACACCTGCCGTCATCTGTGGCAGATCCTCAAGTCATGTAGGGTCTGCAGCCCACTGTTTGCAGGCACTAACCTTCTTCCCCCTCCATACACACACGCAGGTGTTCTCCATCATGGGGTAGTGTCCGGTCCCACATGACAAGGTGGCCGGGCTTTGTCCAGGGACCCAGGAAGGCTGTAGGACAGGGAGAGGAGCTCCGTTTCGGAGGCTCTGGTTTATTCTTGTGCCTTGAGCAAGTGCTGACTACACCGGAATGTCCCTCCACTTTCTCAACCTGTTTCTCTCCACGTCCCTTCATTCTCCCCGTATCATCTCTTCCCATTTATCTGATTACTAACTGACAGCTTCCCTGATTTTTGACCCCAACGCCAAGTTAGGACCAACCAGAGAAAGCCAAATATGCACTGCTAGCCAACCACCTGGGATGTCCCCTTCTAGTTAGCCTGCCTACAGCTTTCCCGTGCCACCAGCCCAAATCAGAGCATAGGCTTCCCATTTTTCCTCTATGAATCTCTGCCTGCCTCTGAGTCCCTGCCAAAACACGAGTTATGGTAGCTGATGCCCTTGTGGTAGTTCTCTCTAAATAAGTAACCTTTGCTTTGCTTCTTCTCATTTGGTTGAGGTGACTTTATTTCCCCACTATGAAGCAGCTGGTTGACGACAAAAAAAGTAAAGTACGGGTCCTTTGTAATCCACTAATCCTGACTCCATTCAAAAATTTTTATGAGTGCACACATTGCTGATGAAGTAACAGTGCTTGTCCCCTTCTCTTCTGGTGTGCTTAATAAATTAGCCAACGACATCTAAAACCATGCTGTGAGTTTGATGAGTACAATCTCTAGACGTAGTATCCATAGTCACAATAATCTTCAAAACTGAGCATTATTTTTGAATGAGGTCGTTCATCATAACTCTCGAGCCCCTGACTATTCCTGCTTGTGGGTTCTGTAAGGTGGAGACTAGAAGGTTCTCAATGAAGAAGACAGTCAGTCTGCAGCTTTCTGCTCTGGTGTGAGCTGAGCATAAGCCACCTGGAGCTCATTAGCTCCAGACCTGTGAGTTCACAAGATTGCTCAGGCGATCTCAGAACCACTTCATATACTTACAAAAATTGGTGGCCCAGGCCAAGAGAGAATACCCAGCCTGAATACGTATCATTTGTATTACCCTTGATCCATGACCATGTTCCTAAACACTGTTAAACATGTAATCAGAATTGTCCCTTGCCACTCAACAGGAAAGCATAGCATCAAGCAGTATGTTTCTCTGTGCATCCCTCACTTTCTCTCTCCACCCACCACATGTACACACATGCACACACCCGTGTACATCCGCAAACACCCACATGTCATGTACTAAGGTAAGATTAGTGAGGCACTTGTCTCAGATGCAAACTTTAAGGAGAGGAGGGGGCCCCAAAACTGAGCAGTCAAGATTAAGAATATTTGATACAATATCTTTAAAACCAAAATTAATGGAAAAATCCACAATAAACAAAATACCACAATTTCAAATAAAGCCAGGATTCCACCCTGCATGTGAATAACCACCCTACCTCACCTGCTTCCCCTTGGAAGGCTTTATTTACAAAAATAGATGGTTCATAGTTTGCCAACTTTATTCTTCAGAAATACGTTTCCTTTGTAAATATTGGGAAATACTTTATCAGTGAAAATTAAGAAAAACATGGTCTGCCCTGCAAAATAGTATCTAGACACCCTCAAAAAATTAGATCATCAATTTATCAACTTTAGGGTGACAATATTTCCCAATGTAAGAATCTGATACATGATAATAAAACCACAATGAATGAATTTGAAACCAAGCAGAATTTGAGAATTTTTGAAGATTTGATCTATAACATTTAAAATAGCTCTTCAGGAGTCCAAAAGTCAACCCATTGATCTGGAAGAAAGAAACCAGTCAGGTGAATAAAAACTTCACACACTGCAAGGTTTTCTTAACATTCATTTATTGCGTGAGTGCATCTTTCCATTACATTCCCATCCCTTCCTCTGATAAAGTGCTGAGTACTATATTTCAAGTTGTCATATCTAAGGCTAACTTCTGTTCATTATTATATAGGATAGTCACTTTCCCACACAAACTCTCTCTTAGGAAGGAGAAACTGCTGTGCCTTATGCATTTACTATACACCATGCCAATGTCAACTGCAATTCTATTTTCCCTTCAATGGTGGTTGCTTCTCTTCCAGTTACAGAAGGAGCACCTCCCTTATCAATTGGAGAACAGGGTTTTCATACGTGTGTGAACTTGTGTGAGCACAATTCCCAGCCTCCTAAATTACATCAATTTCTTATCTCTATTTTTCTTTTCCCTTCCTTTTTTTCCCCTAGCTTTTGTGTTTCCCTCTCCTATTCATATCTTTCAAAGTATGCTACCATGACCAAAAGAAAAGAATAAATTGTTTGCTCTCTAAAATTATTAGAAAACAGAATATATCAGTTACTGTTGAGGTCTTTGAGATTTACATTGTTAAGAAATTAATCCTTCAAATAGAAAGAAGTATATGACCATGTTTACGACTGTGACCTTTACAGAGGAGCATCCTCAAAAGCTTATAAACCCTTCAGGGAAGAGTCTAGGAAATTCCACTTAACTCGCTTCTCCTCTGGTATGTTTGCTAACTTACTTTTCTGAGTTTGACAAAAACTTGCAAAAAAAATCTATCAAAATCCCTAGTGACGAGCTACCTCCACAATACTGATCTTCCTCTTGTGAATCAGGAATTTTGCGTTTGGCTAATAAGGAACTACAAAACCTAAAAATTATGGTAAATTGTGTTAATGTCAAATACAAAAAGTCATGGTAAGAATCTGGACCTAAAAGACTCAAGTAGCCATGTGGTATGAATGCCCTGATATCTACCTCTCAGTCTCTACCTTCTTCAGTCTGTCCTATTTTCTAGCTAGATGACTCTTCTCCTGGCATCTCTCTGTCACTTTTCTCCACTGCTCTAAACTCTCAAAGACACCCCATTGTGCTCAACTATTAAAATTAAATGTCTTGACCTAACAGAAAAAGCCATGCATTCTCTGGTCCTAATCATTTTCCCTGAGTTGTATAGTGAAGCAACCAACATGTTGCTAAAAATATAGCAAACCACGGTCGGTGAAACCATATATTAAAAGTATGAACATCATAGGAATTTGCAATATAACAGAACTTGTGCATAAATAAACTACTTCATGTTTTCTCTATCTACGGGGTTTTCAGAAAAAGAGCTCTTTTCTCATAGTTCTTTTTTACTTCCCCCACCTCTGTAAGTGTTCTACCCTCTGCCAGACAGGTTACTGTAAACACAGGATTACAGAAAAATATTTCTACATGGGGAATTATTGCCGCTATACATATAGAGTGAGTAAAAATCTTTCATATGCTATGTGATTTGGAAATATTTTCTCCCACTCTGTGGCTTTTCTTTTAATCCTGTTAACATTATCTGTTGCAAGTAATAATTTAAAAAATTTTTACAGATGTTAGTTTGTCAGCATTTTCTTTTATAGGTTATTTTCTCATTGTACCTGAAAACTCACACAAAAGCCAAGGTGAGCAGATTTTCTCCTATATTTTCTTCTAAAGGTTTTATAGATTAACATTGTACATTAAGGCATATAATCCATTTACAGCTAAATGTGAGGTATGTATGGATGTTTATTTCATTGCGTATACACATCTTCTTGTTCCAACAACTTCTGTTGAAAGGAGTATCTTTCTCCACTGAATATCTTTGAACCTTTGTCAAAATGAGTTGACTACATATTGTGGGTTTATTTTTAGACATTCTATTCTGTCCCTTGATCCATGTGTGAATCTTTTTGCCATTAACATAATGTCTTAATTGTCATAGCTTTATTTTTTAAAATATTTTTTAATATTTTATTTATTTATTTGACAGAGATAGAGAGAGAGCACAAGCAGGGTGAGCAGCAGGGGGAGAGGGAGGAAACAGGATCTACACTGAGCAGGGAGCCTGATGCGGGGCTCCATCCCGGGACCCCAGGATTGTGACCTGAGCCAAAGGCAGATGCTTAACCAACTGAGCCACCCAGGCGCCCCTAATTGTCATGATTTAAAGTAAGTCTGGAAATCTAGTAGTTCAAGTCCTCCACCATCTTTTCCTTTTCTTCATCACTGTTTTGGCTACACTACTACCTGTGCGTTCCCATTATTTTAGAATCAGCTTTTGAATATCTACAAACAGTCTTGCCAGGATTTTGAATGGAATTGCACTGAAGCAATACATTAGGGCAAGAAGATTAGTATCCTAATAGCATATAGTCTTCCAAACCATGTCCCCAGAATATCTTGACAGATTTCAGGTCTTATTTGATTTCTGATTTCGGTACTTATTTTATTAGTGATGTATTACCACCCTGAACGCACCCGATCTCATTTGTATTTCATTTTTAATATTCTATTTTAAGTGGCATTCCTTTTAATTTAAAATTCCAATTGTAAAGTGCAAGTACATAGAGATATAATTGGATTTTTAAAACATTGATCTTGTATCCTGCGACTCTGTTAAATTGCTTGTTAGTGTTAGGAATTTTTTGGTAGATTGTTTTAGATTTTATATGCAGAAAATTATGTTTTATTTCATTCTTTGCAATTTTTATTTCTTTATCTTTCATTACTGCACTAGCTAGTAATTCCAGTATTATGTTTCATGCAAGCAGTGAGAAAGAACAACATTGCTTATTCTCGATCATTGGGAGAAAGAATTGAGTCACTCACCATCGCAGAGGATTTTAGTTGTAAGTTTCTGTACATGTCTTTTTATTAGCCATATTAAGTTTTGTCTACACTAAATTTACTGAGAGTTTTTTTTATCATGAAGGGATATGAGATTTTGTCCAATAATTTTTTTGCATCCACTGATATGATCGTCTGTTTTCTTGCTTAGGTCTATTAAAATGGTGATGTGCATTTGATATTATTTTTAATGTTGTACGAACCTTGCATTTTAGGGAAAAAATTCTATTTCATCATGGGAAAGGAGTGAGAATTAAATTTAATATTTTATTGAAGTGTCAAACTGAATCTCAACATGTAAAATTGACCAGAAATTATGGAATGTGCAGGAAATATCACATGATGAGAAAAGGAAATTCAACTAATATGTGTGAAGACAGTGTGGGGAAATTAAAAGTGCTTCATGGTATACTTCATTGATTGAGTCAGGACCACTGCATAAAACACTGATAGACAAACATAAGTACTTACACAGGTAAACACATATGCACACTTGCACACTCATATAAACATGTGAAAATGGACTACTACATAGCAGTTCAAAAGAATAAAGTACATTCTTCTGTTAACATGGATACATGTTAATACATTATTTAGAGTAAGCATGATGATACATTATTTAGAGTAAGAAGAAAGCTGTGGAATGAGGTAAACAGGACGCTACCACCTATGCAAAGTTTAAACATTCATAAAATGATACTATTCTGTGTGTGTGTGTGTGTGTGTGTGTGTGTGTGTGTGTGTGTGTTAGGTTAGGAAAGTCTTCAGAGTCACAGGAGGGTTACAGATGGATTATTTAGGTATGCAAGAAATATTTTTAAATGAATGATAACTTTTTATTTCTGAAGCCTCCCACGTAAACCACCTCAGTGTGTCACAGTAGCCACTGTCCCTTTCCCAAGGGACCTCTGACCACCTCAGTCCTCCTCGACAGTGTCCACAGATGACTAAAATGTCTTTAGCAGAAATGCTTCTCTAATTCACAGACCAGTGAATCACCAACCGGTAAGCTTAGAATGGCAGTTACTCCCCTAAAATTTTTCTGAATGCAGCCCTCCCCTCTTAAAATTGTTTAATGTGTTTGGTTTTTACCCAGAATTCAGTCAAGCCTTTCAATGTCTGATATCTGGCATTTGAACTGGATTCCTATGAAGCAGGAAAGAATTCATAATTGACCCCTATGTCTTTAAAAAACCTCCAGTAAGAGCAGAGATTGAAGGGATGGACCCTGTTCACTATGGTGGAACACACCACATCCCAGCCTGCTGGCGGGTCTCACGGTAACACCAACACAGAGAGGAAGGATAACGGTCATCCATGACAGGAGGACTTAATCTCATTCACCGGAGCAGGAAAAACATTGCTGGTGTTTTTATTTAATTGTTTTTAAGCATCTCAGATGAACCATATGTAACCAGAGTTCCATTCATTCTTGTTTGATCAACTTTTGACCATTTCGAAAGCTATCAAGGTTTTTACAATGACCAAAACTGGCTCAAAAATGAGAAAATCTCATTAGTGAACACAATTCCAACTGTAGTCATAGGCATGACTGAACAGAGATGGCTTGGCTGCCAATTCTTCAGAAAGTTTCTTCAAAACTTTACAGGGAAAAAATG
Organism: Neomonachus schauinslandi; assembly: GCF_002201575.2. Classification (NCBI taxonomy): domain Eukaryota; kingdom Metazoa; phylum Chordata; class Mammalia; order Carnivora; family Phocidae; genus Neomonachus; species Neomonachus schauinslandi. The sequence goes on from NC_058415.1 coordinate 5,446,113, forward strand.
TTACAGGAAACATGTAACTCAGAAACATGGAACATAACTGACAGAGGCAAGTCCATTCCTCCACCACGATCCATCAGCCCGAGATGCCACGTTCAGAGCAAACAGCTTTACCAAAGATGCTCCAATTACAGAACTTTGAACAAACCCAAGACTGGTCAACTTCTGATGTTTCCAAACTGGCCTTGGCCACAAACAAATAAAGAAACAAGCAAATGACACCTCTTTCTCCCCGACAGTAAGCAAATAACAAAAACAGATCCCATTTGTTTTTCTCCGGAATGAACAGATACAAACACTGGCTCCACTTTGGTTTCTGCTTCAGACTGCGTGACAGACTACATCTCTTGCCATCTGCCAATGAAAAGGCAACATTTTCTTTAAACTATTTTTGTTTCCTTTTTTACATTTTATGACCTAAGGCAGGCTCAACACAAACAGGCATACATATTCAGCTGAGAAAAAAAAAAAGGAAAAGGTTTCAAACCTTAAATGCTCATCCGCGGTTTCCCCTCGAGCTTGTCTCCTACCTCCAAGGGAAGAGTCCATAGGGTTGGCTTTTATGTGCAGGGTTAGGAGAAGGGAGAGATGTAGATAAAAGCTTGCTACAAGCAAGACTGGATCAGTCCATTAAATTCCTTTGAAAAGCAACCCAAGGTCGTTTTGCAGATTAATGGTCTGAGCTTGGAAAGGGGTCCCATCACAAATTGAGTGAGGATAGGACAGAGCTGCTGCCGGGTCTCAAGGCAGTTAGCAGTGTTGAGAGTGAAATTATTCTTGGAAGAATTTGGGGTGGCTGACTTGGGCTAACAATGGGTTCGCTGTGAAATAGCCCAAATGACCCCACGAACATTTGACTTTAGGGCTGTATTTCTTGACATAACTCAGCCATTGCGCGATGCAATTATATTTTTGTTACAGCCCTGATGGCAGAGTCTGTTTTCCTTAAATATTATCAACAATTCTATACATCATGGCACACCTCTTGATGCTCCACAAAACCTCAACACCATCCTACTAACAATTCATTGGAATAAAATGATAGTTCAATTACATGATATAAAACTTTTTTTTCTGCACAAAGATGATTTTCAAGGAGCAGCGAGAATTTGATGAAACAAAATTACATGATTAGGTAGAGATCTGCTGAAACCATCTGGACTTGAATGTTAAAACCACATCTAAAATTTAATCTTCCTTGCTTTTACTTGTCACATGGTTAGCTAAGTGGAATTTGGTATGAATAATTCCATTAATTTTTTACATGGCCACAGCATGACTAGGTTACTCTTTGCCCATACTTTGTCACACTTTTTCTAACGCTGTCATCTTTAGAGTTTTAGGCTCAGATTTTCAAAACCTCATAAAGAATGCGGTTGAAATGTTTCAGCAACTGGATGCTGAGAGAGGGAGAGCCATATGTAAAATAAATTGTTTTAAAACAAGTAAGCTATTTGTCTATTGACTGCTCTTTAAACCTTAAACCTATTTTCTTTAGGCAAAGTAACATTAAACTTAAGTCTTCAATTCTCTATCGTGTTCAGAATAAATACCTGTAGAACTCTAACAAATTTTATGAAAATTTTCATAACACAAATTTTGGCTATTGCATACATTTTATTTAATACTAGTCCCCTTAAAGTTTATTTTCCCACTCTGACTGCACTGGTCTCTATTGCTACTGTAATAAATTACCACAAATTTAATGGCTTACATCAACCCAAAGTTATTATCTTACAGTTCTTTAAATCAGAAATCCAACATGGGTCTCTCTGGGCTATAACCAAGGTGTCAGCAGGACTATATTTTTTAGAGATTCAAGGGGATGATCCATTTCTTTACCTTTCCCAGCTGGTAGAGGTCTCCATCATCTCATCTCCCTGTCCCCTTCTATCTTCAAAGCCAGCAGCAGAAAGACAAGTACTCAAATTCCATTTCTCCCACCTCTCTTTCTGCCTCCTTTATTCACATGAAAGACCTTTGTGATTATATTGGGCCCACCCAGAAAACCCAGGATCATCTCTCTATCTTAAGGTCAGCTCATTAGTAACCTTAATTCCACCAGCTACCTTAATTCCCAGTAAGGTTTTGGGAATTACAATGTGAATATCTTCAGGGACCATTATTTGATTTGCCACACTGCTAACCTTCAACTTTTCTTGTAATATCCAAAATTTGCATCACATTTTTTTTCTGTTCAGCCCCCATGCCCCTGTTAACAACTGCTTTATATGCTTTTATTAATTTATTACATATTTTGTGGTATTTCTGAATAACTGTGACATATCGTTTAGTAATTTAGAGATCCTAATCCTTCCGTGACTATGATGAAGCACATTGTTTATGAGCTATATCTCATCCTATATTTAATTATTTTGAATAAGATTGTGACTTACATTCAGAAAAAAATAAGTAAGCAACATGAAGGCATTTAATAGTCATTAACATTTTCATGAATATTATAACTGAAGTTAGCTAGAGTTTAAAATCCTGGTTGATAGAACTCTTTCTCAAAGTTTTACGACTGAAATATTTCCTCTTGTGTTATTGCACTGTTCCATGAGGTAACACGGAAAATTTGCAAGCGTGTAAAAGATTTGACCAAAAAACTAAAAGAAAGATCTATGAGACTGGAATGCCAATCAAGGGGTTAAGTGAGACACAAAAAGTATAACATGACTGGGGAATGCACTCCCAATATAATTTCCTGCAGTTTCGGGGCACCTGGGTGGCTCAGTAGGTTAAGCATCCAATGCTTGGTTTCGGCTCAGGTCATGATCTTGCGGTTGTAGGATTGAGCCCCGTGTTGGGCTCTGTGCTCAGTGTGGCATCTGCTTCAGATTCTCTCTCCTCTCCCTCTCACTCACACTCTCTCTCAAATAAGTAAATAAAATCTTAAAAAAAAAAATTCCTGCAGTTTCACTGGCTAAGAAGAGCTAATTAGCTCTGAGTTAGAGAATGTATAGATATGCATCAAAGAATTTAGGAGTACATCTATTTATCAGAAATTATGAAGAAGAAAATGTATCTTCCAGAAGGGAATGCTTTGCTAAATGAAAAAAAAAAAAGAAAAGAAGAAAGGAATTGTATGTATTTTATGTTCCTGATATTGAAAGTATAGATCTATTGAGAATATAATGTTGCAAAATCTGATTAAGTAAAATACATTTTTTATCATAGCATCGGTAAATTAAGCATCGTGTTTATCTTATTCCAAAGCACTAAGTTTGTTATTACAGTGATATACTCCTGCTGCTTTCCTTATCAACCTAGAAAATCCATCATGCAGAGCCTATTTTTCAAGCAAGTCTAAATCTTTTCTTTTACATCACCAGCCATGCTCATGCTAATGCAGTTCCCCTAAGCAAAACCACCAGGTCAGAAATACAGAACACAGAGCAGAAATAAACAACCTTGTAACAAATGTGTATTCCTGAACACTAAAGATGCTTATCCAGAGTTAAGCACAAAGGAATTCTATTTATGTAGTCTGTGAAATTCAAAACACAGATGCTTTCAATGGACAATTCTTGAACAAAAATTAGTTTTTTAGTATCAAAAATTAAATTAGTTAATTTACCTGTTTAGTATCAGGTTTCAAACCCTCCTGAAAGCCTTGTAAGGTGTGACATTGTACTCATCATATTTGTCAACACAGAGTTGACTTGTATTCATAACTCTCACTTATGTTTTGATGAGCTGTTGTTTGGTGTCTCCATTATTTCATATGTTAATTTTCATTGGTCTAAATTTTATATAACCTCACTCAAAAGATCAATGATAAGTCATGAATTTATCTTCAGGGTAAATCAAGTCAGAATCCAAAGTTTTTTGTTGTTACTCTTGTCATTTCAGCAAAGTTAATAAAGGAGCAATTCCTGTGGGTCCCCAGTCAGCAACCAGGAACATACCTAAAATATTTTTCCTCCTAAGTGTAAGGAGAACATCTTTAACATTTGTAGAAACAGTCATCCCCCCCACCCCCCACCAGATAGAACATTCCTTTCCCAAGATGAATGAAGCTAGAGACCTGGGAAAGACAGCAAGAATTTTTTTGGGGGGGTGAACATTAAAATGCTGATATATAAAAAATAGTGCAAGTATCTTTGAAAATACTTGTAATAGAAAGACTGAAGTTATGGCAGCAATAGGAAGGCATATTTCTTATATGTACAGCAGAGAGCTGATATAAATATGTTCAGGGATCAGTGGGTTTTTCTTTTTGTTGTTGTTCATTGGCTTTAGAGACGTAAGAAAGGAGTGCAAAGGTATAAAAAAGAAACAATACTCCCCTTCTTCTGGCCACTTATTCTATTTTTCTCCAAAAGGGTGGATGAAAATATACATGGCTTGTCCACATGTCTGGTTGCAGAAAGAGGATGTGTAGTGCTCAGTACTCAGTGGCTGAAAACACCATCACATAATCTAGAACACCCAGAAATTTATCTGAAAACCATTCACAATTTTTAATGACTTTTTTAAAGTGAGAAAGTAATAAATATTCATCATTTAGAGTTATGGAGAAAAATATGTCAAAATTGGTCATCTAAAATAATCTGACAATGGTAGGGTGTTTTTTCTCTCTTTTTCTATTTTCTACATGACATATATGTTTATTAACTTTATTGGTACATAATTCACATAAAATAAAATCAGCAGATTTTAATTATATACAGATCGATGATTTTTTGGCAAATATATATATATTTTTTTAATAAGAGATTACTTTTATTTAAAGAAAATAGAAAAGACAAATGTGCATCCTTCACATTGTCACCACTTTAAAAAATAATACAACAAATATATCACCTGAAAATAAAGTGAAGTTCAAGACCATGAGGTATAAGTGATTTTCCCCATTCAACAAATCACCGGGATGGGACCCTCCCCAGCTATTAAAATTCCCAAGACCTTGCTCACCTTTGTGACCTGTTCCTTATCATCTGGGTCTGTAGCGAATGAAAGGTCTGCGAAGGAAAGAGAAGGAACATCAGAGGAAATTACAAATGAGGGAACTTTGGGCAACATTAACAAAGCTTACTGTACCACATTCATAATCTAGAAACACCCCTCCCAGCCCTGGGGTCTTCGGATGATATGGAGCAATGGTGGGGAGGCAGGGAAGAGACAGCAATGGCCATCCACTTTGACACACAGAAGTAGAACAATGCCCTCAGGGGCACCTGGTGGCTCAGTCGTTAAGCATCTGCCTTTGGCTCAGGTCATGATCCCAGGGTCCTGGGATCGAGCCCCGCGTCGGGCTCCCTGCTCAGCGGGAAGCCTGCTTCTCCTTCTCCCACTCCTCCTGCTTTTGTTCCCTCTTTTTCCATGTTTCTCTCTGTCAAATAAATAAAATCTTTAAAAAAAAGAAAGAAAGATGCCCTCAGAGTTGAGCAGCATATCATTGTGATATACACATATACACTTAGGCAGCTATCTCCCTAATCAAATGTAAAACATTTTTATCACCCCAAAATTTCCCCAAGCCTCTTCTTAATCTATGCCCTGCATCCCTAAGCCCAGGAGCTACTGATTTGATTCTTACCATCGTAGTTTGGTTCTGACTATTCCAAAATGCTAGATAAATGAAATCATATAGGAAGTATTCTTTTGTGTCTGGATTATTTCACTCACATTAATGTTTTTGGGGAAAAAGAATAAGACCCATCTATGTGCTTCCTACAAAAGACTCACTTTAGATGTAAGGACACACACAAACTGAAAGTGAAGGGATACAGAATTATATTCCAAAAGGAAGTTAGAGTAGTTATACTTATATCAGACAAAATAGAATTTACAACAAAGATTTAATAAGAGACAAGGAGGTTGTTATATAACATATATAATGTTATATAATGATATATATGATATAATCACATATAATGGTAAAGGGGTCAACCCAACAAAAGGCTATAACATCTGTAAATATTTACACACCCAATATAGGATCACCTAAATATATAAAGCAAATCTTACCAAATCTGAAGGGAGAAATAGACAACACTACAAGTCACTGTCTGCTCATGTCTTCTTTCCATTTTTTTATTGGAAGTCATTGAAAAAGACAACTAGGGTTACTCAACTCATTTAGAGAATTAGTGACCTGTGAGTAATGTAACACCAATTTCATCTTTTTTTGTACAGGACTCTGAGTAGACATATTTTCATTTCTTTTTGGCTTAAAAACTAGGAATAAAATTGCTGAGTTGTTTGGTAAGTTTATGATTAACTTTGTAAGAAATTGCCAAACTGTTTTCCCAAATGGCTGCACCATTTTACATTCTCACCAGCACTTTATGGGAGCTCCAGTAGCTCCTAATCCTAATCAATACTTGGTATTGTCAGCTTTTTTTTTTTTTTTAAGCCATTCTGTTGGCTGTGGAGTAGTACCTTACTGTGATTTTAATTTGTCTTTTCCTGATATAAATGCTATTCAACATTCCTTTATATGATTTTTGGTCATTTGTCTTATATTTTTAACCTGTTAAATCTTTTGCCCATTTTTGTTCTGTTTTTTAAATTGAGTTTTCATAATTAAATTTTATACATTGTAAATTTTTCCTCCAAGTATGTGCCTTACCTTTTTATTGTTAGTTGTGTCTTTGAAAACACAAAAGTTTTTAATGTTGACAAAGTTGAATTTAGGGATTTTTAAAAATTATTAATGCTTTTGAGTTCTAAGAAATCCTTACCTATGTCCAGATTGCAAAGCTATTCTCATAATTTTCTCTGGAAATTTTGTCTTTTACATTTTTGCCCATAATTTATCTTTCATCTCGATTTTTGTGTATGTCTGTGTAAGAAGCCAAGTTAATTGTTTCCCCAAATGGTTAACCCATTGTATCAGCTTTAGTTATTGAAAAGGCGGTATTTTTGCTTTCAGATGACCCAGGTACCTTTAAAATCAATTAACCATATATATGTGGGTCTACCTGGACATTCCTTCTCTTCTACTTTTTTAATCCTCATGTCAATATTCCACAGTCTTGATTATTATAGCTCTATAAGATCCTAAGAATTTACTATGAACAATGACACACCAACAAACTGGACAATCTAGAAGAAGTGGATCAATACAAAATACATACATACCACCTACCAAGGCTGAATCATGATGAAAGAGAAAATTTGGACAGCCTGATTATTAGTAAGAAGATTGATCACTAATCAAAACCTTCCAAACAAACAAAAGTTTAGGACCAGATGACTTCCCTGGTAAATTCTACCAAACATTCAAAGATAAATGAGTCCCAGTCCTTCTCAAACTTTTCTAAAAAAATTGAAGAAGAATGAACTCATTTTACAAGGCCTGCATTCCCCTGTCATCAAAACCAGAGAAGGATGCCACAAGAAAATAAATTACAGGTTAATATCCCTGATGAATGTAGGATGTAAAAATCTTCAACAAAATATTAGGAAACTGGGTTCAACAATACTGTAAAAGGCCAGGGGAGCTCAGGACAGACGGGCAACAAAATGTATCCTTCATGAGCACAAGGAGCAAAGAGGGAAGGAGGGAGAAGTGGGGAAAAAAGAGGAAGGAAAGAAATATCTTTATAGACTTTAAGAGAAAAAAAGACCAACTTATTTGAAATCTATTAATATAAATTTACCATTTGACAAATATTATCCTCTTTGCCGCCCATGGAACTCACATTATACGAGGGGGAAAAAACGTATTATTAATGATACTCTCAACTAATAGGAATTTCTGTTTTCATAGTAATATTTGGAGTGAAAGAAAAGGCCAAAGACCTCTTGTTATTTTTGGCTTCTACAGGTTATTTGCAAATAGGAAAAATTGTTATAAAGTTTAGAAACCAATTATAAGTTTAAATCATAAAAATAGAAAAGAAAAAAAAAATCTGTGCTGAAGAATATGTACCAGTGAGTGGAATCTGTAATAACTACAGAATAGAGCACAATCTGGTTTTAATTAAGTTTAAATTAGCTTTACATGAAAATAAATTGGTTCTGAATCTACAAGATTAAAATGATAACATTAATATCTAAAAGAAATGCTGCTTTTAAAATCTTCTCAATCAAACCCAAAGACATAGATGAAATAAAAAACAGAAATCATGGATTATCAATTAATTTAAACTGCAGAGTTATTTATGTTCATTTGATTTGGGGAACATATTTGATAGGCAGTTTAAAATATTGAAGGCTATCAGTTGGGTGTATGAAATGAAAATTAATATTATCATCAAGAGAATTATTTGAAAGATGTGAGTTTTTTCCTATCTTGGAAAGCTCAGTTCTGCTAAATCAATAGGAAAGTTTACCTATTATTGTTAATTGTAATACATTTAATAATTTATGTTAATGACAAATTATCATTAATTGTAATAAAATCAATGATTTTCTTGTTTTCCTTTTTCTAACAAAATTAGATAAAGTTTCTACTTAAGGAAAGCACCCCCCCCACTGTCTTTCTTTCATCCTTTCACCATTGTTCATTTTTCTCATGAACAAAAATCAGAATTTATCACTGACACATCCAGATACCCCCCCAATACACATTTATAAAGAATTTCCTAATATAACATTGTTGGTGACATATTAGTGTTCTTAGAAATGGGGATGGGGGGCGCCTGGGTGGCTCAGTCGTTAAGTGTCTGCCTTCGGCTCAGGTCATGATCCCAGGGTCCTGGGATCGAGCCCTGCATTGGGCTCCCTGCCCGGCAGGAAGCCTGCTTCTCCCTCTCCCACTCCCCCTGCTTGTGTTCCTGCTCTCACTCTCTCTCTCTCTGTCAAATAAGTAAATAAAATCTTTTAAAAAAAAAGAAAGAAATGGGGATGGGGCTGGTGCCTTTATGAATGAATGAATGAACGAACTTAAAAGTCATGACAGATGTGAAGCCTTCCTCATGTTTCTGTTTCTCTCCCTTCTTCTCTCATTACTCCCTTTTCTGGAAAATGCACAAGCATTTATTGGGAAGGTGCATTCTGAGGTCTGTCATGAATGGTCCCTAGCATTTCAACACCACTGTGATGAACCATCCCACAGAAATGACTCAACTCTTTCTTTGACAGAATGAATACCTAATTAAAAACACGTACAGTAGTTCACTTGGAAGCATAACCAAGGGTATTCCTGACAGTGAGCTTCCAAGATCTGCTCTATAACATACAGCTTTCCCCGTATAACTTCGTAACTGTAATTCTTGTTTGATACTTCACAATAATTATTGTTGGCCATCTCTGACAACTGAATTCTTGCGACTCGTTAAGCGGATCAAAATGCTTTGAGTTTAGGAGTAACCCATAGTGAACATTGGAAAAGACAGGAGAGAGGTGACAAAGGCTAGATGTTCTACTGCCCCAATCCTTGCTGGTAAGACTGCTGCAAACAGACTGAGCACATTGATCTGTGGACCTCTCCAAACACTGTCTCCCTCCTCCCCACTTTCTTGCCCCATGTCCTGCATACATTCCCTCTCACAGGGCCATTAAACTCATGAAATGATGTTTAAACTCATTAACCACCACAGAAATGCAAATTACACCACAGGGAGATACCATGACTCAACCACAGAAAGGGTTACACTCCCCAAACAAATAATAACAAACAAACAAAGAACAAAGGCAGGAAAACAATGCCAACTATTGGTTAGGCTGTGGAGTCATAAGGAATGTTCACACACTGTTGGAGGATATGTAAATTATTACAGTGACTTTGAAAACCAATTGATACTATGTCTAAACTTGGAAATAACTGTATCCCATGAGCCAAAAATATCTCTCCTGTGTACAGACCCAACAAAAATGGATCCAAATGTGCACCAAAGAGCATGTCCAAGAATATTCAAAATGGAGTTATTCATAATAGCCAAAACCTGAGAACAATGCAAGTGTACATCAATAGAAGAGTGGATACATTGTTACATGTTCAAAGAATATTATGTAGCAATAAATTTGAACAAATTTTAGTTGTCTGCAACAACAGGAAAGTATCTCTAGAATATAATACAAGCAAAAGAAGCCAGGTTCCCGAGTACATTTTGTATGATTTTGTTTGTATAAAGTACAAAAGGTGACAAAATTACTCCACTGTGTTAGGATTTAGAATGTTGGTTATCTTGGTGAGAACAGAAGCATGGTTATTGGTAGGGAGCATGAGGAGAGCTTCTGAGATGCTGGTCACGTTCCCTCTCCTGATCTGAGATGCGAGCCCCCCAAAACATCCACTCTGTGATGAGACATTATGCTATTTAACAGCTTCTCTCTGTGTGCGCTTCATAAAGGAAAAAAAAAAAGTTGTTTTTGTTTTTGTTTTTGTTTTAAGAAATACAGCAGAGAAGCAAATATGTTATAGAGATTGGGATATATGTACCTACAGGACCAATTGAAAAGAATGATTAAATGTTAGCTGAGCCCATACATCTTCTCTAAGATGAAATTTTCACTGACAATATCATATATAGCTTTAAAAAGTGCTATTTCCCAAGCCCTTAGAAGGGAAACCTAATGATGGAGAACTTCATTAGCCTCTTCAGAAACATCCTCAAAAGTTGTACAAGACACAGTGTAGGAGGCACCTGCCAACAGGATGAGCAAAATTCTTTTCTGAAATACCGAAGTGGGGAAAAGCATGATTTGTAATTTTAAGGAAAAAATAGGCAACTGTGACTCATTTCACCCGCACACCCAGAGAAAAAGCTTGAGGGTCAATACTGACCTTTGGAAATGAATAGAACTTGTTTCAAGCTACTTTTCCAACAAGAAGAAAAAATATTTCTTTTTAAATCAAGGCATTCCCTTCAATTGCACCTAAGCAAATCCTCTGAAGCCCCAGCTAACTTAATTCTATAAAAAGATCACTTATATATTGTACACACACACACACCTCAAACATGTCAATCAGCTGACTGTAGAAAGCTATTTATTGAATTTCAGTAAATAAACTAATCTCTCAGTTAAGTCCTCTGTCTTTTTTTAAATTAGAGAACATAATTACTAAGTTTAAGCCAAAATGTTGTTTTTCCTACATACTCACTCAATAGAGATAAAACTGTATACACATGATCTTGTTCTGTTCTGGTTCTGTTAATACAATAAAGCACTCTGTGATTGTTAATTTTATATGTCAATTTGACTGAACCACGGGTGCCCAGATACTTGGTTGAACATTACTCTCGGTATGCCTGTGAGGGTGTTTCTGGGTGAGATTAACATGTGCACCAGTAAACTGAGTAAAGCAGATTGCCCCCACCCCCACCCCAGCCCCAGTGTGAATGGGCTCATCCAATCCCTTGAAGACCTGAGTAGAGCAAAATGCTGAGTAAGAAAGATTTCCCTCTCTCTGCCTCCCTGACTCTGAGCAGGACATTGGTCTTCACTTGACTTCACTCTCCTGGGTCTCCAGCTTGCTGGCTGCAGATGGTCAGGCTCTCAGCCTCCATAACTATGTGAGCCAATTCTTTATAATATCCTCTTGGCTCTGTTTCTCTAGAGAACCCCCCCCCCCACACACACACACACAGAGTTTTTTCACATTATCATGCTTTTTTCTGGTTGTAGCTCCAAGTCCTCCCAATGCCACTCTCATTGAGATCTACCTGCTCTGTGCTCTCTGCTGGAAATCCAGGCTACCTTTTTATTTACACATTCAAACACCATGAGATCTTGGGCCAAAACTGCCATCTGGCCATGCTCCAGGGCTGTGGAGTGAACAGAGAAAGGGCAGGAAGTGAACAAGGTGTGATGTCCCAGGGAGGGGAGGGTTCTGGGAGACCCTGACTTGTACTTATCACTTGGCCCCTCTTCCTTCTTCCACTCACAATCCTCTAACTCCATCTTTGCTGTCATGGTATCCAAGTCTGGCCCCAAAATACCAGAAATGCCTTAAAACATACAATATCACTAGAGCTCTAATAAAGGAGACAGAGTAGGATACAAAGCACCTCGACTGACTTTATGCCAAATATCTAATTAAACAGAGAAATCACCACACCTGTTTCTCACCCACCTCTTGTGAACACGACACTTCTCCAGCTGTATTTCTTTTTCCTTTTGGCCAATCAGATGCCACAGGAACACCCACGGAAACCCTGCAGCATCCCAGCACGGTGCTGACAGCCGAAGCAAGACCCATAGTTGTGTCTGATGGGCTCCCTCTCTCTTATTTATCACCTCTGAAGTGTGTTTCTTCTCAAATCTGTGAAAAAGAAAACATTTATCTGAGAACGGGGATTCTGGAGAAGAAAATAAGAGTATTTTCATAGACCCTGCAAGTATAGCTGTTTTCTGTATCAATCTTAAGAAGAACTTGTGAATTACTATAACGTGTTAGTAAACCATGAGAACATTTCCTGAGCAAAGGAACTTAGGTTAGACTATTTCTCTCCAGAGCAAGAGGGGGTATGCCGTAAGACCATAGATGCTGCTACTACCATCCTTCTGGGCAGTAAACACCAAGATGTATAGAATTTCCTTGGGTGCAGACAAAAAGCTTACAGGACAACTCCCGGTGAGCACTTTTGTTCCTTTGAGCCCTTATAACAGCAGGTGAAGTTATTTTCCATACAGTGAAATGATGTGCTAACTACAGATGGTTTTCCTATCAAGGTCATCACCAAGAGCACTACCAAGTTATTCTTAATTATTCATTTTCCACCCCAGGGAAAATTGTTCTCTTGTGACTTTGAGGTGGATTACACCATCTCAATTCCCTTGGCATCCAAGAGGGCTTAAATGTTGCCATTTCTCCCAACAGGGTATATTCTCAGTTGCATCCTTTTCCTCCCCCCTGCCACCCCATCCAGGTGTCCATGCACCATCAAGCTAGAACATGAACAATGCTGGTAATGCCCCAAAGTGCCATTCACTTGCAGATCTTCTCCAGTGTATTTTTTTTAAAAGTTCTTAGAATATTATCCCATAGGTGTGATGTCAATGGCATAAACTGTGATTCTCAGTTCTATTATGTGTCCCAAAGTCCTCTCAAATCAGAGCAGAACATCTAATCCTGAGCTTAAGGACAGTCAAGCAATTATAGGAGAATTGGAAAGCGGAAGAAGAGATTTAGAGCATCCCCAAAGAGAAAGTTTCATGGAAAGAACCAGTGGCTGTAGCCTCCCTCAATGCTTGAGTGATCCTGCAGACATTTCCTAGGGAATGTGAAAGTATTATTTCAAGGGTTGATGCTTTGGTAAGAAGAAAGTTCTAAAGTTTGCTTTTCTCAGGATGCTTCTGGGTAGGAAAATGCTACTATGCCAGATGGCAAATAGATTCTTAAAATTCAGGATATAACGTGCTACAATCGTTCTCTGATTCTTCCTCCAGTTAGAAGATAATTCTTCTGTTCCATCCAGTTAAGCTTCAAGCCCAGCTGTCGGTGAACTCTCAGCACCAGCTGGCCTCGCAATGGTCAGGACACAGCCTGCCCTCAGGGTACTGTTTCATCTGCTTCTCCCCATGTTCCAGAACTCTGCCAACTCTTATTTTTCTTCGTTTTAAAATAATGCTTCCAAATGATTCCTTATGTGTAGCCTATCTGAATTGAATTGACTTCTATTACTGCATCAACCCTCATGACTTTTGTGAATAACAAACTTGGTTATCAATTCTATATTTATTACATATATTCACATAATCCCCTTCTTTCCTCCCCTTCTGTCTTATTTTTTCATTTTATTTTTTAAATTTTATTTGCATACAATATTGTATTAGTTTCAGGTGTACAACATAGTGATTAGATATTTATATGCATTATGAAATGGTCCCCACAGTAAGTCCTAGTTACTATCTGTCACCATACAAACTTGCCACTATATTACTGACTGTATCCCCTATGCTGAACTTTTCCTCCCTGTGACCTTTTTATTTTATAACTCAAAGATTGTGCCTCTGAATCCCCTTCACCTCTCCTCTGTCTTTTCAAAACAATGTTTTATGCTGATATTCCATTTATTGTAAAACTCCCCAGATATCTTGTAGAGAACTCTGTACATTATGCAAATTGTAAATATTGCTTATCAACATTATAATACCTCAGCTTTGCAGCATTTCTATAATTTGATAAATATTTAAGTTTTTTAATCATGCCCTTTTTATGTCAATCAAAATAAATATTTGTATTATCCTCCTAACAATTTCCAAAACAAGCTGGAGTTTTAAGTGGAACAAGGCAAAATTCCAAAAACATTCCCATCATTCACCGAAAGAATTCAATGGGTAAGTAATTTAGATTCATCTCATTCAGCAGCTGCTGCTAGCTACATTTCTACGTGAAAATATTTTTGTAATCCCTGCTCTTCCCCAGAAGAAAAGCATTAATGGCCCTTAACACTTTCCTTCATGTGAGGATCATGAACGAACCATGTGCCTGTCAATCAAAGAAGGTTTGGGGCTGTGGCCTTGTGACTCATTTCAAAGGTATAAGTTGAGGGTTGAGATTATAGGTAAGCGATTCCACCACATCCCAGCATTGGCCACCATTTTGTGTGGCTCAGTGGCCTGCAAGGGTCTTGAGCTGACACGAACCCTCCCTGGAGCCTCCCATGCACTAGGTAACAGCCCCCACAGAGTCACAAGTGTGAGTTCCTGATTTCCCGATATGACTTCCCCATCACCCTGGGTGATAAGCAGTCTCCCCTGCCTCCTGGCTCCTTCCCTGTGTGAGCCCCTTACGTAAAATGTCCACCCTTGCAGAGCTTACCAAAACCCTGCTCTTTTTTATTGGAATTGACCCAGTCTGGCCTTAGCTCTGGAATTCCAAAAGCACTCCACCCTCAGACCCTGATAATGGCATGTGCCCAAGTCTGTTGGGCTCTCTGTATGCACCCTGCCTTGACCTCCCCTGGTGGCCCTTCCAAGTGCACCTCAGAGCTTCTCCAGGGCCTGTGACTCATCAGTGTCTCTATTTCTCTCTCCCTTGTGGTTTTGTTGAACTGTGGCTTTCCATCCAACACCCCACTCAGGGCTCTACTTAACAAATGTTAATTTAACAAAATCACAACACTGAAAATTATGGCTTGAATTGCTTTGATACAGTTTGGGCTATACAATTTCCAAGAATATAAATTGTCTTTGTTAATGTTGTATTTTAAACAAAGAGTCAAGATAGGCAATGAAGACTCTCACAAGGGGAAAAAAAAATGCTGCTTTGCCATTGAGTGATCTTGAACTATGGGCAAAAGGCGTCCCTTGAGAGAGTCTGACATACTTAGTGAGTGTGTGCCTTGATGTGATCTCTGAAGAAGGTAATTTGGAAGGACTACCAAAATCCATATACCCTATGATGCAGGCATTTCATTGCTAGGATTTTACCTTGCAAAAGAATGTTAATATATTCACACAAGAGTGCCCACTATAGTAGATTTTAAGAGTATAACTCTAGAAAAGAAGGCCCTGCAGCCAATGACCGGTCTAAACAAAATATTGCTTATCCATCCATGCCATACAGCTTTGTACCATTGGCATACATTGTTTTAAACTAAAAAATGCAGTAGGATGATGTTATAAGTTGTTCCATTCTTCTACATTATAGTTTTACTATAACCTGCTACCCACCCCCATAACCGGAAACAAGAATGGAGAGGAAAGGAATCAGAACCCTCGCCTTGAATTTTTCTCTACCCTCTCTCACATCTCCATGTCATCCAAAGAAAAGACACAGGACCATATACACCAGTGGGAGTCCTAAATTCTCAAGCTATAAAAAATTGTAAAAAGTGTGCGGTTAGGACAATTGTAGCCCTTAGGTCCCACACACCAACAACAGTCTTCCTGAGATCCTGGGAAAGCACAGGTATTGCAGTCCCTGGGGTCAGGCCTGGGCCGACCGTGATCAGATGTGTCTGGGCCGTGTTGCTGGGGTTGTGCTTTCTAGTTGCTTCTCGGTTTCTCCTGCCGACATGCTGGCTTCTGGCGCAGAGGCTGGGTCTACTACAGGAGAGCATCTCCCCAGGGCCGGTGCATGCTGCTTCAATGTTCTATCTACCATCAGTCTCTTGCGAAAAAAAAAAAAAGAACCTAAGACACCATACACAAAAGACAAATACATTGAAACTATTTAAAATAATGTGGCTATTTAAAAATTAATTATGAAGAGGTAAACAAGGCTTAAACAAAATAAAGACAAAGGTGTACTCTTGGGATGACTTGAGAGTTTAAATCCTGGTTCTAATTGACTTTCAGAGGGAATCGGGACAACCCCTCATGGGGAGACAAAGTTTTTCTTAGTTCCTAAAACATTAGAAATAGCTCATAAGGGACAATAAAAAATGCCTGTTTGGGGATTTTTGTTTGTTTGTTTTGTTTTGTTTTTTTTCCCAATCAACAGGAATTGGCACAGTGGAATGGGGGCGGTATCTCCAGTTCTCAGCACGACCCCAGGCCGAGGGGGAGGGGTAGCCTCACCAGCTCCAAGGAGCTGAACGCACAAGGTGTCTTAAGGGAGAAGCGTCCCCACAGCGCGGGAAGGTCAGTGCGCATGCGTGTGATGCTGGCGCTGGACGGCTCCTCTGACCGTATTCAAAATTCACAATTTCAGCCCAAGCAGCCCCTCGGGATGACAGGCCTTCTCCTCTGTCTCATCATAGAAAATCCTGCTCCTTCTAGAAGTGGCTGCAGGCTTCATAGCAGCTCAGAGACCTGCTGGTCCCATGGAGACTTTGAAACAATCTTGCCAAAAAGGAATAATCTCTTCACATCAGTGTTTTTTTCTTCCTTTAAACGGAACAAGTGTCTTGTTATAATTGCACTCATGAAAATGAAGGTTTTCAAGAAAATTTCCACAGAAGAGATTCACCAACATGCCATTAGTTACGCATTGCAACTCGCTCTGCTAATATAGAAATAATTTTATATTATGCCTCTTTAAAAACATACCAATTGAGTTAGGTGACATAAATGACTGGTTTTAATTTCCAGAAAGGAATAGAAATAAGTAAAATGGAATTGTAATAAATAGCAAAGAGACATTAAATTTCAGGTTAAAATTATCAATATGATAGAGACCCTAGTTCTTTGTGAATTGCTTATGTCTTCTTTCTGGTCCTTGTGTACTTGCTCTCCAGCTTGGAAAATAGTATGGACATGGCTCTCCTGTGCTCAGAATATGCATCTGCCCAGGAGAAGTCACATAAATGAAGAACATAGAATACAGTGAAGCACAATGAAAGTGTGGCTTGCTGTTCAGAAATGTCTTACATGCTTTATAATCCCACCAATGAGAATGCAGGACACACCTGTGGACATGGGGTTGCCAATGCTCCACATATGGTCGAAAAATCCTGAACATTTAAATTCAGTCACTGAGCTCAGTGCGTGCACACACGTATTGCAATTTTTAAAAAAAGAGCTGAAAAATCAAGCTAATGTTGATAAAATGAAAACCACACCACCACAAAGACACAAAAGCACTTCATAAACGGGAAAACCTTGGAAGACGCTACACAATGCCTTTTGTGACCAATATGCATGTGATTCCCCATAGAGGTGCCTTAGGTAACAGGTATAAGTTATTCTGAAGATGAGCAGTTTTCAGGGTGACTAATAGGACCTGCAAGGGCAGACTCTATTTTAATCGCCAAAGCCAAATGTGCAAAAAGGAAGCCTCGTGTGAGGTGAGGTGAGGCTGGCCCACAGCAGGATGGCCTGGAGGGTAGTTGTTCTTCAGGGCACAGCCTTTTGGAAACTGAAAGCTGTTTCTTGAAAACTGGCCAGAGCTTAGAGCAATCAGTCCTTATAGAGAGCTGAATGGGTGGGCGGTCGTGCCCAGGACAGCACCCGCTAGAGTCCATCCTGTTGGAGCCCAGGCCTGGCACACCTGCCCTCAATCCCAGTAGGGGCTGGTGCTTGGCTGAAGAGTGCTCCACCCTCAGGGACACAGTTCCTTTCCCCAGCCCTACAAGGGATGCTGCTAGATGTTGTATGCTGCCGCTGGGCTCCACCACTCTGCTGCAGCCTATGAGGAGGTCATTTCACGGGTAAGCTCTACTCCAAGCCAGGCTGGGTATCCAGGCGGCCAGCCTTGTCCGCTGCTTATGGTTTAAGGGAACTTTAGTCTCAGCAAATAAACATATTGTTAAGCTCCAAAATAAACCTGATACATTTAGGAATTTGATTCAAAGTACTTTCCTCAAAATGGATTAAAGACCTAAACGTGAGACCCGAAACCATAAACCTCCCAGAAAAAACAGACAGACCATAATCTCTTTGGCATCAACCTTAGTAACAGTTTTCTAGACATGTGTGTTCAGGCAAAGGGAATAAAAGCAGACATAAACTATTCGGATTACATCAAAATAAAGGAGTTCTGCACAGTGAAGGAAACCATCAACAAAATGAAAAGGCAACCAACTAAATGGGAAAAGGTATTCACAAATGACATATTTAATAAGGGGTTAATACACATAATATATGAACAATGTACACAACTCAACACCAAAGAAACAAATAATCTGATTAAAATGGGCAAAGGAGCTGAACAGACTTTTTTTTTAAAGAAGACATACAGATGCTCAAGAGACACATGAAAAGAGGCTCAGCATCACTGATCATCAGGGAAATACAAATCAAAACCACAATGAGATATTACCTCACATCTGTCAGAATGACTAAACTCAAAAACACAAGAAACAAGTGTTGGTGAGGATGTGGAGAAAGGGGTACCCTCGTGCAGTGTTAGTGGGAATGTAAGTTGGTGCAGCCATTGTGGAAAACAGTACAGAGGTTCCTTAAAAAATTAAATAGAAATACAATATGACCCAGTAATTCTATTAATGGGTATTTATCCAAAGAAAATGAAAATGCTAATTCAAAAAGATATGTGTATCTTTATGTTTATTGCAGCATTATTCACAACAGCCAAGATATGGAAGCAACCCCAGTGTCCATCAATAGATGAATGGATAAAGAAGTTATATATATATATTTTTTAAAAAAATGTATAATGGAATACTACTCAGCCATAAAAAGATGAGATCTTGCTGTTTATAACAACATGGATGGACCTAGAGGGTATTATGCTAAGTGAGATAAGTCAGACAAATGCCATATGATTTCACTTACACATGGAATCCAAAAAACAAACAAATGAACAAACAAAAACTAGAAATAGACCCATAAATACAGAGAACAAAGATGGTTGCTAAAGGGGAGAGGGATGGGGGATGCGCAAAATGGGTGAAGGGGAGTGGGAGATCCAGGCTTCCAGTTATGGAATGACTAAGTCGCGGGGATGAAAGGAACAGCATAGGGAATGTAGTCACTGGTATTGTAATTGGGTTGTATGGTGACAAATGGTAGCTACACTTGTAGTGAGCATTGCATAACGTACAGAGTTATTGACTCACCATGTTATACACCTGAAACTAATATTACATTGTGTGTCAACTATGCTTCAATCAAAAAAACAAAATTAAGTAAAATTTAAAAAATATTTTCCTATTATAACTTTTTACATTTATTGTTGTTGTTCTGTTTTTCTTTTCTTTATAATTAACTCCATGGGTGACTGGCTTGGGTTCAGTTTCAGAATAATGCCCAGGATTTGTCCTTTGTAACATAACTAATTTATTATCTTAATTATTTGAAGTGTGTGAAACTTCTGTCTTTATCACCAGCATAAACACTTTCAATGTGCACATCCCACATATTTTTAATACAACAATAATAAACTATGATCTTTCTATAGGACAATCTGTGCAATTATTTGAAATGATAATTCAGTGATGTTGACACTGCCAAACTAACCCCTTGCCTGGGAAATCCAAACAAGACATTTATGACAGCTGATTTATGACAGTCTGAAACTCAGCATACACCAGGCGATGTGGAATACAAGTAAATAGTATTTGGAAATGCAGTTTGATGAAGGCCAAACATGGAAGGAAAAGGCTGTTAGTTGTCATGCAAGGTCAAATCTCTAACAAGTCAATGGAACTCCATTCTTAAGACCTTGATTAATCAAAGCCTCTGATCAAACAGCTAATGGCAAGATGTATTGCCCACAGCTTGCTGGCCAAGTTCAGCAGAATCGGTCGGTTTCAGTTCATTGTGGGAAAACCCTGCTCCAACTGAAGCAACAAGTATTTCATAAAGGAAAGATATT
Source organism: Neomonachus schauinslandi (assembly GCF_002201575.2). Classification (NCBI taxonomy): domain Eukaryota; kingdom Metazoa; phylum Chordata; class Mammalia; order Carnivora; family Phocidae; genus Neomonachus; species Neomonachus schauinslandi. The sequence goes on from NC_058415.1 coordinate 5,466,175, forward strand.
CTTTATACATGATACCTCACAGCCTTCCATTGCAATAAAAATTACACTCTTTCTATATTAGTAGTGTTTTTAAAATTCGAAACCATCTTTTTTTTTTTTTTTTTCTAATTTGCTACCTATATCCGATTTTCTAGCAATCAATGGTTTTGGAAGATAGGACGGTGGAATGCATGCTGTGGTGTGCCACAGAGATCTGCCCCCACCCCTCCCAGCCCCACCACTGCCCAGGCATGATTTCCTACCCTTAACACTATTGCCATCTTGGACTGAAGAGTTCTTTGTGTGGGGGGCTGTCCCGTGAAGGGGACGGTATTTAGCAGCATCCTTGGTCTTTGCCCATTAGAAGCTAGTAACATCCCCACCCCAACTGTAAGAACCAAAGATGTCTCCAGACTTTCCCAGATGCCCCTGGTCTGAGGCTGAAGAGAACAGCCATGCTTCAGACTATGCCCTCTTCCAACTGAGGAAAATTCTGAGTGCCCCCATCCACCCCCAGCCCCAAAGCTCCCTGAATGACAAGGGAGGTCTTTGCTGTGAATACCCCACCATTCAGGGTCTCCCTCCTCCCAATCGGTCCTGCCTCCTTCAGTCCTGGTGTTGATGCCATGAGCGTACATCAAGTGCTAATCCCCATCTCAGGATCTGCTTCCCACCGAACCAAGTGTGTAACAGACATCGTATTTCCTCAATTCACAGAGGCACATTTTTATCACATTTCATCATCAGTGAAATCAGATTGTCCTCAGATTGATGGCATGCTATAAGTTAATTTGCAGCATGTTTTCTTCCTTATGGTAAATAAAATAAGTCTTAAAATGAATCCTATTTTAGTTGATTAAATATAATAGATAAAATTACAATTTGGCATGAGAAAACAATGCATTAGCCTCAGATTATTTGACGCTTTAATCAAAATGCTGGCTGGAGAGTAGGAGTGTAAATTAAATATCAGTGCTAGTTATTTTTTTAGTTACTAGTAATATTTTGGTGTAGTGATCATTTATTATTTTATACATTATATTTAAATTTATTAATCATGAGAAATGATTACTATGCGTGTGTCCGTGTGTATATATCTATGTTTTAAGAGATTATAAAGTGATAGATACAAACAAAGCTGCATTCTTTTTTTTAAAGTCTATTTTCTCATTAAGTTACCTTCTTGAAAATATATATGTAAGAGCCAAAGTCCTCTGCTCCATGTTATATTTATATCCTCTAGATCATGACTTGTCTGCAACACAAGGCATCTTAATCTATAACTAACCTATATCATGGTTTCTCTTGTCATGAGGAAGACCGTGCAGAGCTACACTTCAAAGCACAGGTCCTGAATACCACCTCTCTTCACATTTAGAGATCTCGGCTACGTTGCAAGCAGTTCAGTATAATTGCAGTCTGTTGGTATGTAATTGTCTGCGATTTGACATTGAGCAAGAGATTCCTTTTTCCTCTCCCAAATCAGTAAAGTACTAATATAATGTGGGTTTTTTCAGCTTTCAAAATTGTCTCTAATTAAAACAGATTTGAATTATTTATGCATTAATGCTCCATTTCCTTTTTCAAGATGTTTAAAATATTTTGAGCTACAGTGAAACTTTCAATGTTAAATTCTTTAAAGGTTTTCAATGGAGGCGCATGTATAGATTTCAAAAAGTAGCAATCATTCTCAGAAAAGACAGAAGTTTTAAAAGTATGTTATGTAAAACGTGGACTACTTGATAAAGCATTCGTATTAAATAGTCATGGAAATATATTTCCAATGTGAGGCTAACACCACAGTTGATCGAGAACAAACTGTAAAGTCAAACACTCCAAGTCAAAACTATACTTTCAATAATTGTACCTTGACGATCACGTGATTGCCTAACCATTTCCTTGAAAGTAGAAAGTAACAGCCCTTTGATAATTTCATTGTTGGCTTACCTTGGACATTGTTAAGGCAGGTAAGGTGGTACTCTTACATACTCGGGCAGCCCAGGTCTATGTGGGTAGGCGCGAAACTTCATCTTCTAAAATAAATGACACATAGAGACCTGAGATTTGGGGAATTTTCATTCACAAGGCAAACGATGGACTCTGGACCCAGTATCTCATTTTCTAGCTCAAATAATGACCCAATCAAATGCAATTTAATTATCTTCAGGTCGCCATCAATCCGTGCACATTTCATGATCTGATCAGTTGATTATAAAAAGATGCCACAAGACAGAGTGCTTCATCATCTTTTTTTTCAGTCAGCAATTAAGGCGCAGTAATTCTTGCCACAAGACATATTGACGGCAACTGTAATGCTTAACTAATCTTCGTAAAATACTGTCCACATCTGCTCTCAGGTCACATCACACTATTAGTTACAGCAGCACCAGCTGCTTTTAAAACTGTTTTTATTGATGCTGCAGGTGGCCCTTGTTAGCTCTGTGATAATACTAGTTTAATTGAACCGGAGAATGAAATTAGCCCAACTTCCTAAAAAGTTTTTCCAGATATGCTGACAAAGGGATATGAAGTAAGAAAACGGCATTTAAAGAGCAAGCAGACTTTCCTAAAATAAAATAGTTGGGTTGATTTAATGAGACCATCTTGAAAAAGCGAGTAAAATAGTCTTGGCTTATTACATTTCGGTATATGGCTGTTTCACTGTAAAACAGAAACAAAAGCAAAAACTAATGACTATGCTATTTTAAAAACTGCCAAATTTTGTGTTTTCACAAGTTCCACTTCCTTTACAAAGGAAACAAAAGTCTAAGATTTTTTTTCTAGTGTTTAAGAATTAAAGTTAAACAAGTGCATACATTTTTTTTCCTTGCCTTTTTACAAAACGGCAAAGGGCATTAGAAACACACGGGGTTGCTGCGAAATCCTTCACTGAAGGATTTCTATTACAAAATGCAAATGCACTCACTGAGAAGAAAACATACTACTGTTTCTTGACGTAACAAATATAGAAGGATATATATTTATATTAGGGGTTAGAGATAAATTATATGGTATTTGTCAGTTTATCTGTTTTGCTTGTGGAGTCTTTCTTAACCAGGTAGTATAGTAATAAGTGGCTTAACGGAGCTATAATTGGCACACAATATAACAAATCAGAAATCTGCTCCTGTTGCGAATCAGTTTCAATCAGCCTCTGTAACAAGCCTCCATAATTGAAAAGTAAAAATAAGAAGTGTGGGCAGGATCAAGCAGACTGACAAAAAAATTATTATTATATTGACCTTAGCATTTTTCTTTTCCTTTACTTTCCCAATTAGTTATTGTTCTTTAATGGGACTTATGCAAAGAAACCATATACCTATATTTAGAACCCCCAAAATTACAGTGGCTCTTAGATCATGATTCATAAGCTTTGTCAGAAATAGGATCTCAAATTTCAAGTGTTCACCTGGCACTCTCCTTGCAAACTGCTTCAGGCTTTTGAAGTCTTCCAAAGGGATTCTTAATTCAAATCCCCTTAGATTATGACCATAAAATAAAAGACGAATATTTTGGAAGTGTTAAGACTACTGAGATTTTTGTTTTGTTTTGTTTTGTTTTAATTCTCTAAAAGCAAACATAAACAGGATAGTATTTTCTTTGAAGACGTTAGAAGAAAAGATCTGATTGTCCCAAGTTGTAATGCAACAGAAAGTTTTCCTGGAGAAAAAAGAAATGTCTGGTTAAAATTTGTGAGTTTGGGGTAGCACAAAGCCATGACCACTGTGATTTTCAACAGCAAGTACACAAGAACTGAAGACTCACTTGCATCTGGAGGCCAGGCTGTCCCTCCAGGGGCCCTTCTCCTGAGGTGGGCTGTCATGCAAAGGCCACAGCTGACCCAGAGGAGGTTCTCCTACTGGGTGGAAAGTGGTGTCAGCTGCCATCCACAAGAGGGAAAATAAGGTGATGCTGTGTCTTTATCTTGACCAACACTTTTTTATGGTTGTTGTTGATGGTAAGTCCACACTAAGCTTTGACATCGGATGTATTCATGTGTTTAAATTAGATCAACCCACGAACGTATAAGAAAGAAAAATCGGAAAGGACAGTCTCTTCAATAAATGAGGATGGGAAAACTGGACAGCCACATGCAAAATAATGAAAAGATAGATTAGATAGATCTAATGAGGTGGTGAATGTGTTAATTAACTCGGTGGTGGAAATACTTTCACAGTGTATATGCATACCAAATCATCACATCGTATACCTTAAATATATTAGTTTTATTTGCCAGTTATACCTCAATAAAGCTGAAATAGGAAGACAAAACCTCAGCAGTGTCAAATGCATATATGTTGAGAAAAAATGAAGTAAAATATCTCTCATACTTGGATGGTATAAAATAAATGCAAAAGTGAGTCAAATTTTTTGGTAAGAATTTTTGCTCCCTATTTAAAGAGAATGCATTTAATCCCAATGTTTTAAGTGTATTTAACATTTTATGAGAAAGGATGATTTTTAAAATATCAGTTAAAAGATTTATTTTTGACTAGAAGTAATGAGGAAATGCTCTATCATTTAAAGTAACATAGAGAAGGTATGCTTAAGAATGATTGATAGAGAAGCTGATATCTAAGAGATTCCAGTTATAAAGATTTACTAAGTAAGGATCACAGTGACTGTGAAATGAATCAGTCATTTATTGAATTGCCCCTAGGTGTTAGATGCTTTACCGTCTTTATCTCCAATTCCAAAAACTAGGTACTGTTATCCCTGTTTTATAAATGAGATTGAGGGAGCGTGTTCTCAAGGTCACGGTTAACTTTCCTCTTTCCCTGGCAGAAAAATGTATGCCTAGTGACCTAAATTACAAAGAGGAGCACAGAAATTCTGTCCTGCAGGGCCTTTAGCTAGATGGATAGATGTGCCAAAGTAAATGGAAAAATCCATCTCAAATTTATATATAATCAGAGAGGATTACTGAAACTGGCTTTGCTGATAGAGATAAGTGTAGGGAAGATTTTACTTGCACCTTCACTCAATATTTCAGATGGTATAGTCAGCCCTTCTCTACTGAACAACATTCTAAGCCACATAGAAAAGCATCACATTTGCCTTTGGCATAATCTACCAGGATTCCGCCTGCGTTCGTGGTTTGCTGAGGAGATTAGCAAGCCGAAAAGAGTAGTATCGGCCTGATGTGGAGCGTGCCTTCCAGACCGTATGAGTGCTTTTTCGGTATTTTGAGTGTTTCCTAGAACTGTAGGTCAGGAACACAAAGGGAAGCACCTCCTCTCTCATCTCATGCAAACAGATTCTAAATCCCTCTCTGATTCCTCCATTCAGGACCATTTTATTTGGCTTAATGAAAACCGCAAAGCAGAGAAAGGAAAAATACCAGTCCACTGGTGGCCAGGCTAGTGAAGGAAGATCTAAGGTGGGGGGGTCGTCCCACGAATCTGGCAAAGTCAGACACAGTTGTGGGTGTGGAACCCTGTGAGGCATGGTAACCTTCTTACTCTGCCAAACAAATAACTGAGCCTAGCAGATGCCTCATTATCTTTACAATGTACTCTAACTAGCAGTATCCACCTATTTAAATTTCCTCCGCTGGGTAATATGTAATATATATGTTTATTTATCACTAGGCCATTACATTTCTCTAAACATTATATTTTATTGCCACAAAATATTCTTAATTCTTTCTTTTCTGTCTCATTTCTTATACTTATTTTTAAAAATATTTTCCTCTCATCATGTTTTAGTCACTAACCAAATCAGTCTTATTTACTTGCTAGATATTTTCAGAAATCCCTATTTTGGTGATAATCATTCTATTTTTGTTCTATTTTCAGCTTTTACATGTATTTATATCCTCCTCTTACCTCCTTTTATTCCAATTTATTTATTTGATTTTCCAATTTCTTCAATGGAATTTCTGCTTTGGCATTTTAATAAGATTTTTTTAAATCAAGATATATGATAAATTTTTATAAATTTTCCATGAACACACAAAGAATGCATATTTTCTGTTGACAGGGTACTACCTATTATATCTTCATTAAATATGACTTGATTAAACCAGTTGGGTCCTCAACATGGATGCTTATTTTTCCTCCTATTTAATTAGTGCATTTCTGAAAAAGTGTGTGTTAACTTTTCATGTTATAATTATTTTTATTTTTCTCAAGATCTATTTGCACATCAGGAAGTATTTGCACTCTGTGTCTGCTCCATTGTTTAGTTCATAATGTTTTGGCATATCTTCTTTGTCAATTATGACTTTTGTCATTCTACATCTCAGTTCTTCAGACCATCTTCTTTCAGCAAATGTTAACATTGTACCCTGCACTTTCTCATTTCCTGTTAAATAGTACATCTTTATCTTTGTCCATTTAATTTCAATGTTACTTTGTCCATTCTACATGTGATTCTTATGAAGAGCATCTTACCAAATTGTGCTTTGTGTATCTAAACCTGATTGGACTGTTTCGCTTTCAGTAAGGGAATTCAGGATCTGGTGGCCCTCCCAGCCACCACGTGCAGAGAGATGGCAGGGGTTTCTCCTGTCTCATTACTTCCATGCATTCAGAGCGTTGGAGATCAGTGGACACCAGCTTCCTCCGTGGCTGCCTGTCCAAAGCTCATCTTGTGCCTCAGGAGCAGGTGGGGCCACAGATCTCTCCCCTCGTGATCTCCATGGACCTGCCCAGCACATGGTCTGCAAGGCTTTGCAACTCAGGCAGAAGATCCAAGCTTAGGACAGACACTTAGGAAACATCGGAATATATGGGACTGTAGAGGTCACAGTAACACCAAAGGGATGTGGAATCATGGAAGCTTAAAGGCAGAGATGATTCTAGAAGGTAATGGTCAGTGCTATTAAATGCTGCCTGGAGGTCATAAAATAACTAAAAACTATCTCTTGGATTAAGCTTTAGGGAGGCCGTTAGTCATCTTGGGTAGAGCGGTTTCTGTGAAAAGGGAAGAGAGAACAGATGGAAGTTATCTGAGGTATGGATGGCAGGGAAGAACTGGAGATAGAAACTGTCTCAGCTCCCAGTATCACACCCAGTTTGATCTCCCGTGGCATGAAGTTGGCAATCTTTAGCACAGTTTCTGCCCTTTCCCACCACAACCATCATGAAAACAGACACCAGGAGGCTCCATGGGGCACACTTACCTTCCCTTGCCCTGACTCTTTGGAACAACCTTCACATTAGCTCTTCCACTTCAGGTCCCGGCGCACTGGGAGAGGCAAAGCCCATCCCACGTTGTTACTGGGATCACAGGGAACCAATCTAGTCAACAGTAAGATAAGAAGGGTTTATTTTATTTTATTCTTTCTGTTTTGCAATGCTGCCCATGGAAGAAAGGGAGAATGTGATACTTAATTCACAAGGGAAATCTCATAATTTACTATTTCTTAAAACACCCTAATTTTAAACTTTTTTTTATTATTTACTTAATGCATATTTAGTGTTTTTTACTTTTTTAAATCATCCCCTCACCAGAGAATGAGATCTCTGACCTCCAAGAAATTTCCCTTAAGTAATTCCTAGCCGTGGTTAGTGCTGGATTGCTAATGTCCTCAGGAGCTTGCAGTGACATGGGGTAAATGTGCTCATTAATCCCTGTCCCAGGGGTCCTCGTCCAGATGGGGTCTGCCTTTCCATCCCACTTCACTATAAAGTCTTGATTTCTATTTGTCTCAAGATCAGAGCTCTGTGGGCTAGAGCTCTATGCTGAACACTCAAGAGGCTCAAGTCTAATTACTTAAAAAAAATCACTTTGAGAAATGAAATGGGATTCTAAGAATCATTATATAAAAAAAATTAGTATTCATAAAAGTGCAGAGATTAATATAATGTACTTTTTACCCAGAAGGAAAAGAATGTTATTTTGTAATATTTGCTTCCATTTTTTTAAATTATAGACATAAAATATCCCTGATGAAGTTGAAATCCTCCTTATACCCCTTTATTTGGGAGATGGAAATGTAGTATATAATCCCCTAGTCCATGGTCTTACACGTTTTTATACGTATACATATCCATCTACAGTATTGATTTGTAATTCTGTCGTGGGTTTCAGATGAAATCATACTGGGTGCGATATTATGCAGCAAACTTTATTCCCCCAACATTGTCTTTTCAAGATCTACCAACATTGATAAATGCAGATCTGTAATAGTCATTTGAGAATCATGTACTATTCCATCATACGAATGGACCAGATGCTCTTTGTCTGGTCCCTACTCCTCTCTGGAAGCCTTAGCCTTAGCCAGGAAGGCATGCTGTGGGGTTTCCTTCCCATCACGGTCTGGCCGGTCTGCCACCCTTTGTCACGCAGGTGTCACTGCTTTATGGCAAATATTATAACCCCAGAAGGCACCTGCCTTGTTACCCTTTTGTTCAAAATACAGACTTTATTTACGTACTAGGTCAGTCTCAGCTGTGATACTCATCCATCAGTTTCTTTGTGTGCTTGGTTCTTCCCATCAGACAAGCAGTGTGCGCCTGGCTGGGACGCAGTTCTTGCTGTCTAGTCTTTACGGTGCTGCTTCCTTCTGACCACCGTCCAAACCCTCTAAGCTCCGCAGAAGGAGAAGTGCTTTTTTTTATGCCTCTGTTTGTAGGAAGCAAATGTTATTGCTGAAATTGAACCTACAATTCTACAGACAACACTATCAAGTATCTCCCCAGAAACAGTAATCCAGGAATTTAATATTCCTCTTACATTGTGTGAGCTACGAATATAATAAACACGACAGAGAAGGGGGTGATCAATGCTGCTGGCGACTGTAGCACAAAGAATTTATTAAGGAAATGGGACTGGGGCTGAGCACTAAAGGGTGAGCAGGTTTGAATGGCTGGAGAGGAGAGAGGCTGGGTGCCCAGAAGGGAAACAGGGTGCAGCCCAAGGAGGAAAGCATGGGAGTGGGGGGAGCAGCAAGAAGTTTTTTTCTTGGGAGAAGAGCTAAGTGCTGTAGATAAGGAAGATAGCGTCAAGCTTTGAGCACCTATCTTGCTGGATGCACAGAGCTCCCCACAGGAGATGCTGAACCAGAATCCTGGAGAAGCAGAAGGAATCCAATGAACAACACAGAGATAAGAACAAATAAGTTACAAATCCAACTACAGATTCCAAGTTAATTAGCCTCACCACTTCCATGTAAATTTGGACTCTGATCTTCAAGATAGAAACTTAATAAGTAAGGGAGTTGAAAATAATTTCAAATAGTTGTTTTTGTCAAGGATGGTCGTTTTAAGGAACAGGAGTTGAATTAATGAGAGGAATGGTCGCTGGAGGCCACGAGGACCAGTGTCCAGGTGGTAGGTGGGCGGCTCCGGGGCAAACAGCTTGCCCATGAGGACAGCACCAACCCACACAGCTGCTCAGAACCAGTGTGTCGCTGCCCTGCCCTGCTCCTGGCCACCTGCTCCGTCAATGACCGAGCCTTGGGCCCATGCCCCTGGGCAAGCAGGAAAGGGAGAGTCAGGCATTGTGGGGTCAGAGCCCGAGGTGGGCTGGGCCTTCCACCAAAACTTACAAAGTAAGGGATTTCCAAAACATGTTGCAAAGACCACTAAAAAAATTGACAACTGGCTCTCCTACCTACAAGTAAATTGGATATTTTCCTAGGGGAGTAATTAAAATAATTTCAGTGACTTTCTCCCAAAATGACTTAAACAGTGATGCTAATGTGCTCAGACACACGTACCCAGGCTTGATGAATGCAGACCAAAGCAGCTTCGCTCAGTCCTGGAAGGTGCTTGGCCTTCCATGGAACCTGCAAACACCAGAGTACTGCCCATCTCCGCCCCCTTCTCCCTGCTGCAGCGTTCCCTGTCTCCTGCCCCATCTCTGGGCTCAGCCCACCTCCAGCCCACCGCCACCGGGCTGTGGAAGAGCTGCTGTGGAGGGGTTAGGGTAGACCTGCAGCTGTCTGGGTGTCCACAGCCGTGCCCAGATGCTGGTTCTCTTCAGTCCTCCTCCACTAGGGTGCAGCTGTGACCTCGCTCCTCTCCCTGAACCCTCTAAACTGGGTCTTCATTCTCCAAGTTGCCAAATGGGGCCATTGGCCAAATCCAGACCACAGACATGTCTCACTTGGCCAACACCACATATATATTAATATTTTAAATGTCCCTTAACTACCAACATCTAGAATCTGCATTTATTCAATAATGGATTTTCAGTTCCTCTTGAAATATGAGAAGACCCTCTAAGGTTGAACCTGTTTTCCAGAATCCTTAGATGAGGCCTTGGCTTCCAGCTCCCCTCAAGGCTCACTGTGCCCCCAGTGAGGGGGCTAGTGGTCCCTCCCACCTGCCCCTTGAGGGATTTGGGCCCCTGCACTGACCTCCACCTGGGCCCTCGCTGACCTGCTGTGTGATGTGCCTGGGGGAAGGCCCACCGCCAACGGAGGAGCCCCCCCGGGTGTTTTCATGGCTGCATCTAGTCCCACACCATGAACTCCTCCCTCGGAGCTGGTTCCAGGGTGGTGGTAAAGCTGGTGGTTAGGGGAGTGGGCCATGTATCGAGGCTCACCTAGACGCCAGGGCCGGCGCTCCTCACCAGGACCCTGGCCTCTGGGAAGCTCAGTTTTGTCATGCCCCATCCCCCACATCAGTGTGGCCAGAGGCAAGAGAGCAAATGGACGCTCCTGTGTTAAGGGTCCGAAACATTGGAAAGTCATAATCGGAACCAATCAAATCTAATCTACCATTTAGACAAACACACCTTCATAAGCACCTGGAAGGCCGGGTTCAGACTGAGAATTCTCAGACTACTCCGGGCTTCTCTCCAAAACGGACAGTATGGAGACAGCCCAGGCTGGGCAGAGCATCTCTCCTGCATCTGGTCCTGGCTATCTGAGAAGGAAAAACAGCCCCCAGCACCTGGGAATTTGGAAGGAGGGCTCAGTGGGGCAACCACAGGTTGCCACGGGGCTCTCCTGCTGGACATCATCTCAGACAAGGTCAGACAAGGTCACTCTGAGACAATAATAAAGTGAGACAAAACAAGGACCCTTCATTATTTATCTAAGCACAGGTAGAAACAGTCACCGTGCCAACCACATAACAGCAAACGTCCCAACTCCTGGCTTCTCTCCAATTACTGCCTGACCCTGACACCAGCCTGCTCTCTCTGCAGATAGGATTTATTGAGCTACTCCATCCATAGAACTGTCCTTCTTTCTGACAGCACTCACTCTAGAGTGAGTCCCTGCCTTGTTAGCTCTTCACCAAGCAGCCCAACCAAAGCCCGAATCCTACAGCAGCTTGCCCTCTTACTGAGAGGCCTTCGAAAAGACGAAATAGGGCATGCTGTGAAAGCACTGAGCCAGCGCCGGGCCTGTGAGCAACCTGCTGTCCTGCGATGCACCTCGGTGTCCTTTATGCAGACCCTGATGACGTGCACTGAGCACCTGCACTGAGCCGAGCTTTGCTCAAGCCCAGCTAGAACCTTGACTGCTCTCAAAGGGGCAGACCCAGCTCAGCCGCTTCTGGACTCATGCCTTTCTTCATGGAGACCCATCTCCGCTCCTCCTTCGGTCAAGCGGCCGTGAAGACAGTTACCTGTGCGTCCTGGCAAAAGGCTATGGCCTAATTTTAAGTGATGCTGTGACCACAAGGGCAATCATATTCAGACATTTTGCACCATAAATGCATTTCACCAAAGTGTTTTCAAAATGTCTTATGCTTTCTTCATTTTGATCTGAAATCCCTAACTTCAGATACAAGCTGAGAGGCAGTGGCTCACCCCCTTGACCTCCGCATAATGAATTCAGTCGGAAAAGCTGGGTCCTCACAGCACTCATCAATATTGCTTGTTGAAAGGGATTGGAAGAACATAATTCTGCTAATTCTAGTTATTCATCCTCTAGCTTTTTCCCCAAATAGTGTGAACTGCTTTACTGAGGCACTTCTTTAAAAAGTAGGTTCAAATAATTAGGAAAAAAAAAAAATACACACACACACACATACAACAGAGGGGAAATCCAAGTGGCAAGGACTCAAGAAAGTGTCCCTGCTCTGGATGTAAATCCCTTCCTCCAGCCCTTCCCAGCCCCACCGACGGGCTCCCCCTCACCGCCTCTGCTCCCCATCCTGAGCTCCCACACTCACAGACTACCACCTCCGTCCCCTCAAACCCAGAATTCATCTCAGCCCTTCCCTTGTCAGTCACCCACCACAAGAAGCTGCAGGCCCCCAGCCACCCCCTCACATTCTGTACTTTTCTCCATGAACCTGTCCCCTTGTCTTGTCCCTCATGAAACCCTAAATGCCCTGGAATCCATCAGCAAAACCTCATTCTTCTCTCCCTTCACCTTCTTGTTGTAATAACTCCCCTGGGACACCCTCAAGAGTAATCCTTTCTTCCAGAGCCTTGGCACTCTGAGCCTGGGGGCAGGGTCATGTCCGCTGGGCTTCTGTGGCTGTTTTTAGATCGTGCTCCCACGCACTTACCTAAAACTCCCAGCCTTGAATCTCACATCACCAGACTAACTCACCTGCTGTCCCTCACTGTTGTCACGTCCATCCTGGCCACTGCCCTACGTTTCTGAACCTCAGCTCTGAGTCCACTGACACTCTGTCCCGCAGATGCTCATGGCCTAATTTGGGAATTTTGACATGTGTAGGTTCTCTTCCAACACCTGTTGGATTCTCTTGGGTTCTCCAATGACCCGTCTCCACAGCCCAGCCTCGTGCTCCCACAGCCAGACCCAGTCCCCACTTAAAGTGGGGTCCCAGATCACCAGCATTAGCAGCATCACCTAAGAGCTTATTAAAAATGCAAGATCTCAGACTTCAGCACAGACCTACTGACTCGGGTCTGAGATCCCAGGTGATTCATATCCATAGGGAAGGTTGAGAAAGCCCCACTGAGATCTATAGCTAGAACTCCTCCATCATCTCAACTTCCTGCCTCCCACTCTCTAATCAATACTTTTGTTTTTCCAAGTCATTCTCTAACTTTCTGTATCATCAACAAGGCTTTGGGTCCCATTGGGACCTCAGCTCCATTGACTGGGCCAACCATCATCCCCACACACATGATGGCTTCTCCCCTCGCCTTCCCTAGAGGGGTGCGTACCAATCCTAACCACTCCATAGACAATATTCCCTCAAACCCCACACTCTCCTCTTGCTTCTTTGCCTCTGTTGGGTGACACCACAGCCCCCATAGTCATTAAATCTAACACTCCACCTTTATTGGGCCCGCATCCAGGAAAACAAACAGGGCTGGAGAAAACCCACACAAGCCCTGTGACAGGTCTCATGTCATCCATGACCACTCGGAGTGGGCAAAGCTGCCTGGCAATCCACCCCATGGTCCTCTGGTCCATTGAGCCTCCCACTTGCCCACACAAGTATCCTACATTGTCTCCTTCTTCCTCAACCCACAGCACATCTGCCACACCGACGACCCTGCTCTTTACACTGAGAAAATGGAAGCCATCAAAGGCGAAGAGATTCTCACCTCACATGTGCACACATATCAGCATCATCTCCACACTCTCCTCTCCTGCCGATTTCACAGGAAAGGGAGGCAAGAAGTGTTCAGTGCACAGATTCGCTTGGCATAAAACCCTGCACAGATCCAATCATGGCAGATGAGAATTTGACTCTGGGCCTCCCAACAATCAATACCAATCATATACATGAACCATTCTGCTCATAAGTTACTCTGCACAATCATTTCCCAATCTCCGAAGCATAAGTCATGTGTACTTTTCTCATCTACCAACAGGCCTCTGGATCCGGTATCCCACTCACACCTTTTTCTATGCAGGTGGATCTTGAAGACACATTCTTCTTGAATATTTCAAACCTTCATTCTTCACCAAGGAATTAATGGTGGCGTTGATAATCAAGGAAAACCACTTCTAGCAATGATTGTTACATGTGGCACATACAGAGTACATTTTGGCAGGTTTTATGATGAACGTAGAAATTGGTTCCTAAAATTCTTAATCTCAATCTTCTGTGAATCTTCAGAATTTTGATTGCCACCATGTTATTTTTGTGTAGCTCCAAGAACCAAAAGGGCAGGCCTGTTGATGCACAGTTTACATAGATGTGTAGTTCAGATTTAAGAATGAAACAAACTGACGGTTTTAGAGGGGAGGGGGGTGGAGGGATGGGTTAGCCCGGTGATGGGTATTAAGGAGGGCACGTTCTGCATGGAGCACTGGGTGTTATATGCAAACAATGAATCATGGAACACTACATCTAAAACTAATGATGTACTGTATGGTGACTAACATAACAATAAAATAAAATTTTGAAAATAATAAAAAAAAGAATGAAATAGGGTTGAAGAGTAAACTTAAGAATTTTTAAACTAGGGGTGCCTGGGCTCAGTCGGTTAAGTGACCGACTCTTGGTTTCAGCTCAGGTCATGATCTCAGGGTCATGAGATTGAGCCCCGTGTGGGGCTCCACACTCAGCGTGGAGCCTGATTAAAATTCTCTCCTCGGGGTGCCTGGGTGGCTCAGATGGTTAAGCGTTTGCCTTCGGCTCAGGTCATGATCCCAGGGTCCTGGGATCGAGTCCCACATCGGGCTCCCTGCTCCTTGGGAGCCTGCTTCTCTCTCTGCCTCTCTCTCTCTGTCTCTCATGAATAAATAAATAAAATCTTTAAAAAAAAAAAAAAGATTCTCTCCCTCTCCCTCTGCCCCTCTTACTGCTCACACCCACTCTTTCTCTCTCTAAAATAAAAATAAATAAAAACTAAAAAAAAGAATTTTTAAACTAATCATTCAAACATTAGCTATGATTTTGTAATCCTCTGGTAATATTTTCCAATTTCCTAAGAGATGATCAGTCACACTATTTGGCTTCGCCCTGAAGGGCTGGCCTTATGTTCCCCATTGTCATTCCAGAAAGAAGAGCTACCTTTCCCATCCGTGCTTGGCACATTGTCAACACGTCTTCCTGCCTGGCTCCCAGAAGGCTTTCTGCAAACATTATAGTGGTGTTTCGGTTTTTTTTTTTTTTTCCTGTTTCTTTGTATGTTTTTGTATTATGACAGAAGGCACAATTTAAGCCATGTAAGATATGGATAAAAATATATATGTGTGTGTGTGTGTGTGTGTATATATATATATATATATATATATATATATACAGTCTAAATATATATATTTAAATCAAGAAGTCTTCAGATGAGAAACTAAAATGCCACATAATTTTTTCAATAACAAATCTATTTTATCCTTTATAAGGGACAGTGGCTAATTCTGGAGCAGTTACTTATCTCTTGCCATGTTTCATTACTTTTTTTCCTTATTTTAAAAGCTATTTTTCTCTCTATTTAGGGACCACAATGCCCAGGAGACCCTCACACTGGCCTTCTCAGGCTGTGAGTCCTATTTTGAGTGCCCTCTAGAAAATGTTTATGTAGTGTCCTTCACAGAGGGCAAGAGGATCGATTAAAAAAGCCATATCTCCTCAATGGAGTTTTGAAATCAAGTGTGTAGAAAAATCCTATATCACATTCTGCCCCCAGGTCTTGTTCTAATTTAATCACATTCATAGGAAACAACAATATTGATTTCTATGGGCAGCTTGTAATAACTTCAGGTACATAACATCACAAGGAATTGCAAGCCTAAGCAACATTGTATAACTAATGAATGCACAAAAATAAAACACTGTATGGACATGTTTAGAGATTTGCCAAAATCTAAAAAAATTAAATTGTTTCAAACCATACAATAAATACTCACAGACCTACTGCAAATAAGTATATTGGTTCTGAAAAAAATATGAGCAATGCCTTCCCTTAAGCAAAAGTGATAAAATTGAATCTTTTGGGGACCTATCAAGGACATTCCAAAACTTAATTAAAGAAGGCATCTTTTTAAGAAAATCTGTTTAAAAATTAATTTACAAGTTTCATTCCTCAATTCTGAACATGTATACCTATATTTTTATTCCACTTGATCATAAAATATTGCATTTATTTATTTTTAATTTATTTTTATTTATTTTTTCTGAGCAATGTCTGCATAGTCTAAAGGATACTGCAAGTCAACTGGAATAAGGCTTATATGTATGATTATCAAACAGGAGCAATTTTGTCCCACAGGGGACATTTGACAATGTCTAGAGACATTTCTTTTGTTGTCATAATTGTGGGTCAGTAACAGGAAGTTGGTACTGGAATCTGGTGTGTAGAGGCCAGGGGTGCTAATAAATAGCCTACAATTCACAGGACAGCCCCCACACAACGAAGAACTAGTTAACTCAGATTGCCAATGGTGTTGAGGTTGAGAAACCTTGATATACCTATTTCATGCCTTGGTATGCCTGAGGAGTAGTCCATATTTTATTGACACCATGTTTTGCTCATCTGCTCACCTGTTGAGGGCCATTGGGTTGTTTCCAGTATTTGGCTATTATCAGTAATGCCGCTATGAACATTTGTGAGCAAGTCTTTGCATACATATTTGATTTCCTTTATGTTTGACACACAAACATTTTATTTTTTTAATTTTTTTTAAAGATTTTATTTATTTACTTGAGAGAGAGAATGAGAGAGAGAGAGCACAAGAAGGGGGAGTGGGAAAGGGAGAAGCAGACTCCCTGCTGAGCACGGAGCCCGAGGCGGGACTCGATCCTGGGACTCCAGGATCACGACCTGAGCTGAAGGCAGTCGCCCAACCAACTGAGCCACCCAGGTGCCTGACACACAAACATTTTAAATTTGATGAATTCCTATTTGTCAGTTTTTTTTTTATGGATTGCGCTTTTACTTATGTGTCTATTTGCTCTTTGCCCAGCACAAGCTCAAGATGATTCTCTCCTAGGTTTTCTTGCAGAAGCTATACACTTTTAGTTCTTACACATAAGCCTATTGTCCATTCAGGGTTAATTTTTAAGTGTGTTATATAGTAAGGGTCAACGTTCATTTTTCTTGCATGATGATACCGAATTTTGCCAGCATGATGTATTGAAAAAACTATCCTTTCTCCACTGAATTGTTTTGGTACCTCTGTCAAAAATCAACCATTTCTTTTTATAATAACTATCACGTACATCTTTGTGAGTGTATTTTAAACTCTATGCATGTATACTCATATTTTATTTCCCTTCAATTCTAAAACTTAATAACATCCTCCATTTAGAGATCATAGTTTAGATTGTCTGTGGATAATCTACTAGAGGGGAAATTAGAAGCAATATCAATTCTAATTCAAAATATTGAGAATTGGAAAATATACTTTGGAACATGGACTTTAACCTTTTGCTTAAAGTAAAATTATATTCTACTGTATCATAATTTTGTGTTGAGAAAATTTTTTTTAGATTTGTATTAGTATTTCCTGTGGTTAGTTTCCTGAAAATTAGAGAAACCCAACACATATTCCATCTTATAATGTATTCAACTTGTACTGAATGTTTCTCTGACAGTGAACCAAAAGCACATGCACAAGTATCAGATGAATTTCGTTTAAGTTTGAAGTGAAAGCTGACTGCTGTATGATCTCTGATTCTACCTCGAGTGAACCATGGGGAGATAATGTGACTGATGAGTGAGAACATGGCGGACACAGTCCCACAAACATCTTTCAATCACAGGTACTTAGAACCTGTTCAAATCACAAACAAAAACCAAACCCAGTCAAATTGTATAAATGTATTGAGATGTCTGTTTTTCAACTTCTGCTCTTGATGGGTGAGGTGGGTTACAGTTCAAGCCCATGATATTGTCTTCAATGAATATGGTCATCACACTCTTTCCTGTCAATTCCAGACTGAGCCACAGCTAGGTCAAGAACCAGCTTAAGTGGTTTCTGGCTTTTTAAGGAAAAAAATGTCTTTCAATAGCCATTTTGCTTTATTTCCCTTCTAGAAGTTACCACCGGTAGTCCCTTTTTGTTCCCCCACGTCTACTTTCTTCATAGCTGTCCCTTTTAAAGATATGTCCTGGTCTTGTTTTGCAAATGCCAACAGAGAATCAGATGAGAGGCCACAACATAGGTTTCCACATAAAGCAAAGCCCTAGAGTCCTCTAAAACAAAACTTGTGTCTCATTTTTAAGAGACTAGGGCCATAGCTCAAAGCCTTGGTCTCATTTAAAACCTACAATAATTAGTAAAATTATATTTCAGTGTTAGGAGATCAGGTTGGAACAGTCAGTAACTGACAAATAGTGATTAATGAGCACATCTCAGTCACATCGAACAAACACATGATGGAGGAGGGCTGAGCACAGCCTCCAGCAGCAACCACTTGGAAGCTGGGCGTGAGCAGGCCCATGGCCCTGCACACCCCACTGCCTTATCAAGAGGACAAGAGTAGGGTTTTCATCCACTAGAACCCCTGGCTTAGCAAGAAATTCACATCATCATAGCAATAAGCAAACCAAACCTGACAATCAGAAGACATACTCTTCCTGACGTTTATTCGCTGTGTTTTGCATATGTGCTTAGTTTTCATACTGGTCTTGGTCCTATCTTCATTTTTTTGACAATTTCTGTACAAATTGATGTATTGATAAATCCTGATAGCTATGACAGTAATATAGGACAAGATAAACATTATAACTGCTATCACGCTAGTAAACAAAGAGAAAGGAAAAATACAAAGAATGCAAATTATAAATTTTGACCCAAATTGAAACCATACAGACATCATTGCTTAATAAGTCAAGTAAAAATTATTTTCTATATAAACCAAGCATCTACTGTATCATAAATTAGAAACAACAAAATGTCAGGAATTCTGAAGGTAAGTGGTGTTATGAAAACAGGTTACTTCTGGGTTCCTTCAGTCTTAAATTACAGCAGTTATATGTGATTTTCCTAAGAGGATCCTACTGTTCAAGGGATTATATTAAAAGTAAGAGAAAAGATGAATGTCAAATCTATGCTGATACAAATGCATATGCAAAAAGAAGCAAAACAATTTTAATTGCTTATATCATAAATTTAAGATGATAAAACAATATTATGATTGGAATTTCACTCATATCTTCAGAATGAAATACAACATACACTTATCTTTAAGACTGTGCACACATTTCAAGTTAATAAGAAGGCAGGCTTAAATGATTTTAAAAGCATTATTTGGCACCACCATAGACTGGTTAAATGTTATTAATATGCAAATACAAGTGTACACATTTTAATAAATTTATATAAAAAACTTTTATGACAGACTTTTAAAATACAATTATGTGATATGAAAATTATCAATACTTATTGCCAAAATATTGAAGGAATATTTATCATGTTCATTTGTAAGGAACATAGACTACTTGAAATCTGCAGTTGTCAATGTTCTAACATATTGATACCATTAGTTCTGCTCCAGTTCTCAGCTCTGGCTAGCACACTAACCCAGTAAAACAGAATCTTCAGGCAGGGCACTGGGCATCAGCATTTTAAAACTCTTTTTAGGTAATTCTAATTTTTTATTTAATCATTTTCTTTTGAAATAATTATAGATTCATATGCTGCTTGAAAAACACTACAGAGTTCTCATCTGTGTATCCACCCAGGTGCCCCCAGTGGTAACATCCTACATCACTATTTCTTGGTTCTTTGTTTTAGTCATCTTTTAAAAAAAAATGTAGCTGCATAGAAAGTTACAAAGACAGTACAGAGAAGTCCTATGTATCCTTGACACACTTTGCCCCAATACTTAACATTTCACAGAATTAGGTGATTCTAATTTGCAACAGGTTGAAAACTATCAAGCTACTCCACAAAAAAAGCATTTATTCAAAGGATCATATTGAAAAGTATGAATGTCAAATCTATGATGAGGCAAATATATATGTAAAAAAAAAACAAAAAATCTTCCATCATAAATTGAAGGTGATTAGGTATTAATTTATATATGCTCTTACTGATTCAGAACTCATACTAGCAAAATACTCATGTGGATTAGAACTTGTATTATAAATGTGGTTTTTCTCATTCTACTTGTACAACTCCAGTGAAGCCCAATAGACTCAAGCTTGTTTGGGTGCAGTTGATCACTTGGGAATTCTGGACATGGTCACCTGAGCCAACCATGCCATAGTTTTTGGTCTGGCTGATTCTGTCTTCAAGAACACAGATTCCACTTTAGGTAAGAGAAGGTAACACTTTCTTAAAAATCTATTTTGGCTTATCTGTCCTGTTTTGGACTGTATCACTTGGTATAGATCTTTTAGTTGTTACTTTGGGTATTACTTTTTTACATATATAACTTGCTACACTTTACATATATAACTTATTAGATGGGTGTCCACATTTTACCATGTGAAGTGGAGGAAAATTATTCTTTCCACTTTATAATTTGTCTTAAATATTTTATCTACATACCCTGAAAACCACATGAGACAAGGCAGTAATTTTTGGCTTCAGTTGTCAAACACAACTTAGAAAACTCAGGACAAGAAGGATATTTATATTGTACTTAGTTGCATTTTTATTCTTTTGGTGTTTCTTTCTTCACTCCTGATTCTACAACTTTAATTCTATTGTCACCTCATTTCTGATTTAAGAACTTCTTTTAGTTGCTCTTAACTAGGTTTCTATGTCATTTTTGAGCCTCAGGCCCCCAGACGGTCCCAGCATGTCTCTGTGTGGACCACAGGAGGTCCTGAAACTCAGGCAGAGGGGTCTGCACTTGACCCAAGAGACACCCCAAGGCAGTAGAGCTTCTGAAACTGCACAAGTCATGGAAGCTGTTTCACGGTGATTATCTTCATCTGTAAAGATTGACATCTTGGATGATTATTAAATCTGTGAGACCAACTGAAATATTTCATAATAAGGGGCACTGGGTGGCTCAGTCAGTTAAACATCTGCCTTCGGCTCAGGTCATGATCCCAGGGTCCTGGGATCGAGCCCCACATAGGGGCTCATCGGGGAGTCTTCTCCCTCTCCCTCTGCCTGCCACTCCCCCTGCTTGTGCTCTCTCTATATATATCAAATAAATAAGTAATATCTTTATTAAAAAAACAGAAAGGTTTCATAGTTATTTCAATAAATATTTAAGGTCTAAGCCAAAGGGGAGCTAGGTGGGGTTGGGGAATAAACAACATATTGAGATCATCTAAAGGGAGGAAACGAAAATGTTTATTTTGTTGATTTTGAAAAGAGTAAGATGGCATTCCTGGCTCCCACTCTCATCTCCAGGAAGAATTGTGTTAGACCCAACCCACGCTAATTACCTGCTCTCTCCTGATTGTGAGCAGTACATGAAAAGAATCACATACAGGGTCAGTTTCAGAAAATAAAAGCATAATGTTATTAGCAAAATCTCCTTTGATTAACAAAAGTACATGTCACTTGTCCGCAATGTGGGATGAACACTGAGCATTAATGAACTATCAGGAAAGAGGCCTTCATTGCTCTGCTCTCCAGTCATGGCTGGGAAGAGACAGAGAGGGTGGTCAGGGGTTTGAACTAAACTTTGTGTAAATGACCTTGGCCTTTTCTCCCTGGAAATGCATCTTTTGACCTTGAATGCAAGGTTGCCTGACAGAAGGAATTGCTTGTGACCCTTAGCTCGCATGCCCGAAAGCTGGGCCCTCTGGCAGTGCAAAGTCAGCTACTGCCCACAGCTCTGAGAGATCCGTACAGACTGCCCGAGGCTGGCCACATTAGCAAAGGATGCTGAGTGTGTGTGCCCCTGGGAGGACACTCTCACCACATGACATCTGCCATGCCATACCATGGTCCACACAGCATCTTGTGAACAGAAATGCAGAAAGAGGAGAGACGCCAACAGGCTGCACAGGTCAGCACCGATGTACAAAGCAGATGCATCTTTTACTTGTTTCTGTTCATCTAATCTCTTTGAAGTGTGAAATCAACATCAAATTCTTAAAATATTTTGGTCATAATAAACGGTGATTTCTTCCCAATTGAGATTTGCATTACCGTGTATGTGCAGTAATGTTTTGTTGTAAAGTTGTGCTGCAGTGTATTCGGACAGAACACAGTCTACTGAGAAAATATACTGGGAGAATGTGTTATTAATTACTACGAAATGAAGTTTAGTTCAGCAGGTACCAATCCTCCACTGCTCCGCATCACGGCAAACAGCTGTGCACGTGTTCCTAGAGCAGTCTGCACACAGCTTGCAGGAGCCGGGGCAGGCAAAAAGGACCTTGTCCTCCAAAATACTGAGGATCTGTGCTCTCATCGCTGATTGTTGCTTCTGATCACAGGGGTGAGACAAAGAGGCGAATGGCTACTGCTGTTGAAACTCCCTACATTGCTGTAAGCTCTTCTCCCTCTGGCTGAAGTGACTTCCATGAGACTTAACGGGATGGTGCCCTTCCCACCCCTTCCTTGTCCTCTTTTTTCCCCTTTAAAAGAGACAGACATTGAAGATTAGGACATTCAAAAACAACTGCATATACAGGGAAAATTAGAAAGTCACTGCCCAAGGGAAGGTATAGGCTCAGAAAAGACTTGAGGAGACCCTAAGTTTACACCTCAGGATGATCTTCAGCACAGAGACATGCTACAGTGCTCTAGAAATAAACCACAAAACAAAACAAAACCAGCAAACTGTGGGGAAGGTGGAGAATCTGGTTTCTAGAGTTGTCACATTATTTTATGTAAATGTTCAGTTTTCAACAACAACAACAAAAAATCACAAGGCATGCAAATAAATTGGAAAGTATAACCCATTCAAAGGAAAAAAATAAAGCAACAGTAACTGTCCCTGAAAAAGACTGATGATGGATCTACTAGACAAAGACTGACAATAACTATCTTAAAGTTGCTCAAAGAACTAAAAGAAGACATAGAGAAAGTCAGGAAAATGGTGGATGAATGAAGCAGCAATAACAAAATATTGTTATTGCAATAAACAAAAAGATAGAGACCCTAACAAGGAGCTGAAAAGAAATTCTGGAACTAAAAAGTACAATGACTGAAATGAAAAATTCACTGGGAGGATTCAACAGCAAATTTGAGCAGGGAGATGAAAGAATCAATGAACTCAAAGGGAGGACCATGGAAGTTATCTATTCTGAGGAACAGAAAGGAAGAGAGATTAAAGAGAAGTAAATAAAGCCCACAGGACGAATGAGACAACATTAAGAGGATCAACATAATCCTGGTGGGAATTCCAGAAGGAGAATGTAAAGGAAAAAGAGAGAAGGAAGGAAGGAAGGAAGGAAGGAAGGAAGGAAGGAAGGAAGGAAGGAGGGAAGGAAAGGAGGGAGGGAGGGGCAAAAGAGTCACAGAGACAGAAATTTTTAATCTCTCTTACAGTCAAACGTAATTATAAAAGATACATTTTAAGATTATGCACCCACAGACTCATGATGTAATACAATAGGAATGAACTCTTTTTAATTAAAATGAATGAATGCTGTGTCAGCTTCTAAACTAGTGGCCAAGCCTTGAAGAACCAAATGAATCCACACGGTTTGAGTATCTACTAGAGCCATTACAAGTGGGAACCCCTGCAGACATCTGAATGTCTACTAACAGAATTTCTGAGGTATTTCTGTCTCAGTAGTTACCTGTATTTGTTTGGGAAAAGTTTTTAAAAATCGGCAGTCTCATAACAGAAAAAGAGGTATCTTGGCTTTTTCAGTGTTCTCATTAGTGAGCCCAGCACCGTGGGGGTGGGAGTCTGGGTATAAAACACAGAAAGCACAGAAAGACTCAAGAATCAGAGGATAAGGGACGCCTGGGTGGCTCAGTTGGTTAAGCATCTGCCTTCGGCTCAGGTCATGATCTCAGGGTCTTGGGATCGAGCCCCACATTGGGCTCCCTGCCCAGCGGGAAGTCTGCTTCTCCCTCTGCCCCTCCCCCTGCTTGTGCTCTCTCTCTCTCTCTGTGTGTGTCAAATAAATAAATAAATAAATAAATAAATAAATAAATAAATAAATAAA
>NC_058415.1:5489980-5560803 GCF_002201575.2 Neomonachus schauinslandi
AAATAAATAAATAAATAAATAAATAAATAAATAAATAAATAAATAAATAAAAACTTAAGAAAAAAGAATTAGAGGCTAGGAAGTGGACTGGAATTTGGTCAGATTCTCCGTATGTAGGGTCAGGTCAGCTAAATTCTAAAAACAATACATTTGGTAAATGTTCAATTTATATAGGAATTTCCCAAGTTGGAGATTTAACTGCTATGGAGATTTTAGAGCTAATACATTGAACATTAAAAAAGCAAACTAATATATACAAATCTCTTCTCACTCCTTCCCAACCTGGGGATTGTTTAATGGCTTAGCTGCTAAATGTTCATAAGACAAATCTGACGGCTTTATTGACTTTCACATACTCCTAACTTAACAAAACAAAACCAACAAAAACAAATAACAGCAACAAAAGCAGTCCCCCTGGATCTGTTTTTGTTGTTGTTGTTTGGTTTTGTTGGTTTAGTTTTGTTGTGAGGAGTATGTGAAAACTTTAAAATAATTCTGACTCACACCATCTATGAATATTATAGTATAATAAAGTCAAAGTCATTAATGCGATTTAAAATTCAGGAAGAAGAAAATTGTCTTGTTAGGGCATCTAGCTGACTGAACTCACAAGAAGAGTCTGTGAGTTTTCCTCAAGTACTTTGAATTCTCACAGGTATTCCTTCCACCTTCAGGCATTTTATACTTTAAAAATTTCATGGGAAATTTCTAACTCTGGACCTGTCGTTTTTTTGCACATTACATTCTCACTAAGGGTCTCACCTATCACATGAATCAAATATAAAGAGACATTCTAGAATACTAAATTAAGCCTTGACATTCATCAATCAGGTGCCACTTTGGTCATTCTATCCATGGATTGCAGCACAGGGACAGAAAATGGGCATGGCCACACATCGCCTATTGTCAGGGGGTCTGTCACTGTCTCATAGTTAAAAAGTAAAAACCCAGAAATCTCCCTCAAGTACAGAGAAGGGAAGGGCTGAGGGACATAATATCTCTAAAATTGCTTTTTTGGCAAGTAGACTAGAAACTAGAATATGAGATATTTTTCTTTCTATCAAAATCACTGCCTTTGATCGTATTATTTGAAAGAGTGAAGCAAGGACAGAGCCACGTTACATTTCCCTATGCGCACGACAGGTGAGTCTCAGTCCGTGAGAACACTGACATGCTGGGTTGGATCACTCATATGACCCTCATACTTTATTATTTTCTTGGTGAAAAGATAGGTCCTAAAGAACTTTAAGTGACCTGCACAATGAAAAAGATTGTATTTGATGTTCACTGTGATTTAAATCATGGACTATGTGTGGGGAGATTAACTATAACAATGGCTTAAGTGTGGGAAAGGTTTCTATGGTGCAACTGAGTTAGACTACCTCAGAATTGGTTTATTCTGACTCACTGAAGCCTATTTTATTAGCCCATAAGGAGGACAATTATTAGTTGACCCTTGTTTGCCCTTAAAGTTCAGTCCAAAAAATGCACAGTTTAGTAAATTAAGCTAATTTAACTTTATAATTTGATTGGGTTAACAGGAATGCAAATAATAAAATTTACTCATAATATTCTAAAAATTCCTCCAGGTTTTTTTTGTGTGTAAAATTACACCCCTTTTTCAATTTTGCAACATTTCCTTATATTTTAAAAAGGTATTTCTTGAGTCCACAGTAAGTCTTTCACAACCCATCCCTAATACGGGGTGGGGGGAGATGTTTTAATGGAAAAGAAAACAGACTTTGATTTTTCATATAAGGCAAAAAAAAAAAAAATCAGAAGCACATCTGTTGTGCTGGTTCTCATGTGCCCCAGAGGAAAAACAAAAATAAAGACCATGTCAAGAAAACTGTTGCCACCACAGGGTCTGTCATTCATGATTTGTAAATATATCTCCAGCAAAGTGAAGGCAAAATCCCCTTTCTCTCAGCTATCTATAAATAATTCACATTTTTGTCAAAAGACTCTCTTTTAAGAAATGTAGGAAATTGATTCTGATGGGAAAAGGAAATATAACTCATGAGGGAATGGAGGAGAAAATACACAGGGATGATTTATCCTGTCACATTTTATGTCTCGATATCTAGTGCATCAAGGAGACGCATGCCTGATGATGAATAAAGACAGGCTGGCAAAAAACACAGATGTCTATTCTCAGATGCATGGAGTTGGGACTCTGAGAACTTAGCCCAATATCAGATTGTCTTCAACTGTTTACTCTCTTGAAAGAGACACGCACGTGGATTAGAGCCTATATCCTACCTAGACTAACCCTCTTGCATACAGATGAGTAAACTGAGTCCTAGAAAAAGGAACTGACCTGACTTTACAGAATGAGCTAACTCTGTCACATGGATGGGTGAAAACTCTCAAAGATTATTGAACAATCTTATTGTACGATTGCTTGGGACTTATCAGTTAAGTTATGCAAGGTGTCCAATTCCTGTCCCATATTTCAAATGAAAAGTGTCAGAATAGAGCTAGAATGCACACACAAGAACTGGTGTAAATGCCACATTAACATTTCCTTGGGCCATTTTTTTTTTTTTATGATAATGTTCTCAGCATCTTACCAAAGTTTTACCAGTCTCTGCCCAAGGGCTCAGAAGCACTGGGCTCTGCCTGTGTTTCTACACTGGGCAAAGTATCCTCATGCTGTCTCAGCCCTTCCTGTCTGCTGAGATGCAGGAGTCTCAACACGTGATTCCCTATTCACCTCCTTAGTTAAGATGGAAGCCCACCCCTCCACATTCCCTACCCCCTTTCCTTGATTTTGCTCCATAACCTCTGACTTCTAACATCCCACAGTTCTATTTATTTGTGACCTGTGTGGGATTCCACACAAAACTGCAAGCTTCTTGAGAACAGGATTTTCTTTTTTACGTCTTTGTTGAGTGCCCTGTGCCCAGAGCCTGGACAAGTGCCTGCCACACTGTGAGCGCTGTATATATTTTTGTCGAATGATGTGGAGTGCTGTGAGAAGTTCTGCGGTGACTCGTACTTGGAAGTTTCTTCTTGTCTGTGTGGGGAAGATACCCGCAGCACCCTCGGCCACTCGCATGTGAGGCCACAGTCCGCATGTATAAAAAAGCATCTTGTCAACAATACCGCTCCTTCCCCCTCTCTCATTCCAAAGCTCCTCATGTGCTCTGGGATGAGAAACACTCATTCCTATGATATCAGGCATTTTCCCATCTTTATTAAAGCTCAAAACATGAGCATCTACTCTTCTTTCTCTTCGCATTTCTGCTAAAACAACTCCCACTCTGGAGGAGTAGATGCCAAGGTATAGCCTGAACAGGAGAGAATTTAGAAGGCACCCAGAGAACAAGGGATGAGAAATACATTGGTTACTCTATCAAAGTATTACCTATCTATATGAGGAAGTGCAAAATAAAGTGTCTTTGAAGCAACCATACATTCCAAGGGTTGTCTATCAAATACGCAGGACCTGAAGGCCATAGTAGAGCCCAGACTGCGTGTTCACATATCACGCTTAACCTTATACTTAAAATTAGGGCCATTCTTGCAGATAATCAGCCTCCAGCTATTCTCTTTGTGAAGGAACTGTCTTTGTAAACCTGACCCTGTTATTATCATATAAAGAACGGATCAGAATTTAATAGAGAGAATTTTATTCAAAAGGATCATTGTATGAAGAGGAAAGAAGCTATTGCAATGATGGGAGGGGACTATCCAAACAGGAAGAATCTCTGGCCAGAAGATCTGAAAACATCTCCTCCAGGGGTAGGACAAAAAAAAAAGAGAGTTTTCTTGTGTGGGGAGGAGAGAACAGGCCAGAAAGAAACAGGAGTGGGGAAGCAGGGTAAAGGGTGGAGTGATCAGACAGCAGATCAGAGGGTATTTGATGCTGAGGCCAGCACACTCTCCAGAGAGGTTGTTCAGAGTCTGGGGGAAGGAGAAGGGCATCATCATGTTTGATTAGTTAGTGTTTTGTTCTGACCGATCAGTGGGGATGAGCGGTTCAGTCAATTATTTATGAAACAAAGAATGGGAACTTGGAGGGTCTGTGTCTGGCCTGTCACAGGTAAACAGGGGGCACCTGCAAGTGAGTCCTATCTAAGCCATCAGTGGAAGGGGAGGTCTTTGCAGTGAGCCCATTCTGGAACACCAAAGGGCAAGGGTTTCTTAATGCCTGCAGTTTTCCTAGATCTCAGGGCTCTGTAAAGTTCCACATTGTCAGTATCAATACCTGATCACAAATCATAGGTGAAAGAGCTGAAGACTCCAGACCCTTACTCAATTAAGAATCTGTGTTAGTTTCCAATTTTCTGTTGACTGTGGATTTTTTTTAATGATATGATATCCTGTACCTTATAGTGTGGCCCACGTGGTGCCAGACTCAAATGAATCCCTCAAACATAAGATGAACCCAAGTTGAAACTCTGAAAAACTACAGAATGCCCTAAATACAGGGATAATTAGGAAGGAGTAAGAAGGAATAAGGGATAAGGAGAAAAATGTGTCACTGAAATGCCCAGGGCAGTTTCCAAAG
Organism: Neomonachus schauinslandi; assembly: GCF_002201575.2. Taxonomy (NCBI): domain Eukaryota; kingdom Metazoa; phylum Chordata; class Mammalia; order Carnivora; family Phocidae; genus Neomonachus; species Neomonachus schauinslandi. Next base: position 5,494,497 of record NC_058415.1, read on the forward strand.
TCATTGCTCAGGCCATCATCTTCCACCCAACTACAGGTGAAGAACAGCGGAATGGGAGCTCCATGAAGCTTTGTGATTAGCACCAGAATCATGAAGACCTATAAATAGCTGTTTCTTTAAACACTTTCTAATTTTCAATTTTTAGTAGAAGATAGAAGATTTTCTATAGAAAACCTATGGTTTCAATCCTCAGTCAGTCTTCTAAGCTTCAATCTGAAAGGAAGTCTATGTCCTCACATTGTAAAGTTTTTCTCAACATGAATGACAAAATGCTTGCCAAGATCCCTGCCAGGGATTTACACTGAGAGTGGCCATAACCTGAGGTCTTGGGCGTTGCCTATCACTTCTACTGGATCCCCTCTGATAGACTCTCATGACTCCCTCAGACATGCTCAGCTGTAGACTGCAGAAGGAGGAGATTGTAAGTAAATAATCTTCCTGACGATTTCTAAGTTATTCACTCACTTCAATCCTAAATCTCTCCATGGATGTTTCTTTGGGGTGGGAGCGGGGGCGTATTCCTATTTGGGCCCCCAGAGTAGATCTGGCAGGATGCCTGCAACAGCCAATGTCTGCTGCGAAGGATTTCTTCTCAACTTTTCCTCAGAAGCTAGCAAAGTAAAACATTTTTTAAATTAATCTGCTATCTGACCACTGCCACTGCTGAAGAAAACTGCTATTTTCTAAAGATTTTTATTTATTTATTTGTCAGAGAAAGAGAGAGAGAGCACAAGCAGGGAGAGCGGAAGGCAGAGGGAGAAAAAGGCTTCCTGCCAAGCAAGGAGCCCGATGAGGGGCTCGATCCCAGGACCCTGGGATCATGACCTGAGCTCAAGTGAGATGCTTAACCAAATGAGCCACCCAGGTGTCCTGAAAACTGCTATTTCTAAACCACCGATAAAACAGAAACGGTTCCACTAAAGAAGCATTGTTTCTTTGCTTTAGGTGATAATATCATTATTCTAAGACTTGCATAGTTACGGATCTGACCTGATCAAGGAAATACAGTGAAACTTTTTGTTTCAGACTATTAAGGAGAAGATTGTATTAGATGCATGGCAAGGCTAACATATACATAGTAAATAATGACTTAACTTTGGATTATTACCCTTAGACTATGTTTTGAAGATAATGTGTAACACTTCTACCTAAGAATTATACAACTATCACAATGCACATCTAACAAGGATGCCAATAGGTAACTCTTCTGCCTGGTTTATTAGGATGTTGTGCATAAAAAGGAGATATATAAATATGAATGCTTGTTATAGTCCCTGGAATGTTGCAATGCCCAGGATATGACCCCTGGGGGCCACTTCCACCTGCTTGGCTGAGGAGAGCCCAAGGGGTTCCTGCTGTATGTGAGCTTCTCAAATGCTCCCAGAGAGCTGCAAAAGAACCCAGCTCACCATAAATGGAATGGAATAGAATGAATGCTTTAATATTTTCATTAATTAGGACCTCAAAAGATTCTCAGTTGAATTACTACTCTGTGATATATATATCAAAGGTATTTTTTCATTAATATGTATGAAATTAGATTTGATCTGAATGGAGAGGGAAAAAGCAATTTTTTGTGTGTTTTGTTTTGTTTTGTTATTAAGGCAAATTTATTTTATTACCAGAGTGGTATGACATTGCCCATTCAAAATGAAAATTTGGTATATGTTTACCTTATGAGGAAAAAGGAAACAACATTCAGTGTTTAAATATGAATGAAAGCATACTGTAACCATTTTTGCTAGTGACTGTCATTTGCAAAATCCTTATATTTTCTCCAGGTAACTATTGATTCTTTCTTCCAAATGAGGGCACAAGGATTCTAAAAGGTAGAGTAAATCTCAAAAGATATCACTGAAACACCTGTAGATCTGAATCTTACCTGCAATAGAATTGTAAGATGCTTTTCAAAGTCATGGTGTCTGGAATTCACAACTAAACCCTGTAATTAAATAAGAAATTCTGATTCTAGCATTGCATCATGGTAACAGAATATCTGAAGTACATTAGTTCAATCTCCCTAAATGGTCTGTTACTATCTAAATATTTGTGCTATAATCGATTTTTAAATTATGCAATAATTATACTCTTAGCTTGCTTAAAACCATGTTACAAATAATTTTTTTAAGTCAATGAACATTATTTTGCAAACCAGCAGCTCTTCCTCATTAAAAAATTTAAAGTTGGTTTAAAAGCTATTTTCCATAAATGTTCTACAAATGAGAATTCAATTCAATGTAATTGCAATTCAAAAAAAGAGAACTTTAGAGATAAGAGCCCAAATGACCAGACCTACCGGGTTCAGTCTTCCCTAGCGTCCACACCAACAGGGCTGAAGTAGCTGCTGGAGGACCAGCCAAGGGAAGGGATGAGCTCATTCAGAATCAAAGGCCATATTTGGGAGGGAGGAGGGAGAGATGTATGTATTCATATTGTCTAAAGTTGATTTTTACCCTGACTTAATTAAAATATTTTACTTTGTAAAACATTCATTATTTTTTTTCCAATATTTAAAATAGATCCAGGGGTGAGTACAGATATAGTGGGGTTTTTTTTTTCCTCTTTTCACAGAATGGATAATTTAAAGGAATATTTCTTCACACAAGGAAATTGTAAAAGGAAACAGCTAGGGGGTAAATATGGCCAAATGTAGACAGAGTTGTTTCTCGGTAAATTGCCCACATCAAGCATGTTACTTTCATATGTTATGTAGGATGAGGTATGCAGTGTGGATTGGTTCTTTAAAGATTTTTAATGTCAATCATGTATATATTTGTATACATACGTATTATGCTCATAAAAATCATTGAAAATGTCTGGATATTGATCACAGGGGATGGAGCCTGGGATTGGACTGAGGAGGGGACTTTGCTTTCATGCATTGTTTGCATTTCTGCATGTCACATCATTTGCATAAATGTCTAAAACTGGGACCTACTGTCTCTAGATCTGCCAGCTTCGTCTTCTCCCGATCAGTTACTGCTGTTTGGCAAAATTTCTCATCCATTTACTTTACCTGTTTCGGATCAAATTGTGAGTCATAGTTGAAATAGTCTTTTCAATCTTCTAAATTTTTTTCAGAGTTGTCTTTTTATTTTAATAGCAGCTTATGGTCACGCTTTAATAGCAGCTTATGATCAGCGAGAATAATTCACCAATGAGGAAGTCTGACACTAAGGCGCGGTGGTCAAGGAACAGGAGGAAGAGCTGCGGACCCTGCACCCGCTCTGAGACCCGGACGAGTCATCGGCCTCCGGCTTCCAAGGCTACCAGGCTCCCGTAAGAAGTTGTAGCAAAGGCAACCTTTCTTGCGCACAAAATCTCACGGATCGCGCACAGTTAGACGAGAACTCCGCGTCAGCCCGGATCCGCAGTGTGATGCTGGAGGGGCAGGACTGGGCTGTTGATGGCTGCGTATGACTTCGCCTCCTGCTGGCTGAATTGTATTGGATACTATGCATTCAACCCTGGAAGCTACTTCAACACTCTTAAGAAATAAGGTAATGGAAAATACACTAAAAATTACTTGGTTGCTAAAATATAGCGCATCCTCATTATTTATGGATTTCATCTTTGTGAATCCTACTGGCTCACGTTTATTTGTAACCTGAAAATCAACACTCGCATCATTTTTGTGGTCACTTGCGGACATGCTCAGGGCAGCAAAAAATTCGAGTGCCTCAGTGCGCATGTTCCCAACAGAAGCTGAACGACACAGCACACTGTCTGGTCTCATGCAGAGGAGAGGGATGGAGGCGGAAGGGGACCCGACGGTGAGAGCAGGAAGCTCCGGCTCCTGGCCAGGTGGTGGGAGTTTGAATCCCACTCTGGCTCCTGTTTAGTGGAGCGGCCTCAAATGAGTCACTTAACACTCTGAACCCAGTTTTCTCTGTTGTAAAATTAAAAAAAAAAAAAAAAGAATCTACCAAGATGAACTATTTATTTAAAGTTTTGGATGATAATCTATGTGACATATGTGTACATACATTCCTGAGGAATGGTTCAGTATTCACTAATTGGCTGTTTGAAGCTATTTTATAGAACATACCTTGGATAACAAGAATCTGTGTATTTGCAACCACGTGGGAAAGCATAAGTCATCCATACTTATAAGTCATCTCTGCTTATGCTTTCCCACATAATTGCAAATACACAGGTTCCAACATATACACAGGGAATAAAGCCAGAACAAGGAGGCAGTCAGAGTAGAAAGAACTGGCAATGTGTTATACATACAGGAACAACAGGACCCTCCCCTGTAACCAGGGTCTGTATAGATCTACATCATACAAAGGTATATAAATCTCCACAATAGATGTGTTCATATGTGTGTGTGTGTTCATATCATATATATATATATATAATATGTATAATGGAATATTATTCAGCTTTAAGTAAGAAGGAACTTCTGCCATTTGTGAACATGGATGAAACTTGAGGACGTTTTGCTAAGTGAAATAAGCCAGGCACAGAAGAACACATACCACATGTTACCACTTATATGAGGGGACAGCATCAGGGACAGTGACAGTTACTGAAATCAAGAAGAAGGGAGGTAGCAAGCACCCAAGATCCTAACTGTTCAAATACCTGAAGGACCAAGGTGTGGGAAGGGGTGTGGGCTTGCTCACGGGTCCGAGGACCATCAGCATGAGCACCAGTCGCTAAGACAGGCAAATAGGGCAGGCTGGCCTGCAGGAGGTCCCAGACCCTTGCCATTTTTTTGGACAACAGAAATTGTTCTTATTGTTACATAATTAAAATCTTTAAGATCATGCTTGATTCCATGTATGTTTAAAATATGGTAAGCCGCACGTACAGGAAAACAAGGGGCTAGTATATTTTTACCTAAAAATGCGGGAAGTTTTTTTAAGAATTTATGGAGAGTTTATGATCACTTTCACCCAGATACGCTGTCAACTATTTTTTTTTTTAAAAAAAGCCTTAAGTATAGTACCAGATGTTGTCAAGGACACGGGAGATTAGGGCAGGAACGGGGAGTGAGGGGTGGCCAGGGGGAGGGCGACGGGGCAATATCGTCCAGGCCTGAGCCCCGAGGGGCCCATGCCTTCCTGCCGGGGAGCCCTGCAGACTGCCCTCCAGAGATCCCTAAGAGCTTATGGCAACCTTGGTGATCTGAGGTTAAAAACTGAGAATCTGAAACACATTCTGCTGTCCCCTTCAGGATGGTGTCCCAGGAGGACGTGGTTTGTTCCTGATAAAGCGTCAGTTGTAGCCACCGGAAGAGGGGCCACACTTTTCAGATGAATTAGTGTGGTTCAGATTTGTGGTTCCTGTTGTATTTCAGATCTCAAACATTTTTTAAACTGCTGTGCATGTTACAAAAAATTTATTGCATAATTTTAAACCATTAGGAAGCTCTTACGTCATATATGTATTAACTTCTCCGTATCGTGTCTATCCGCTGACAGAGACACCACTACGTCTCAATAGCAGCTTTCACTCTTAGCAGAGGTAGCCTTGCTCCTGGGAGGCAGAGTGGGCAGCGGAGTGCAGTGGTTGGGGCAGGCGTTCTGGAAGCCCTGGAAGGTTCTGGAAGCAGCACCTGAAACCGAGCCTTCCCTCTGCCCCTCTCAGCACCGAGACCTCAGGCAATTTGCTCAACCTCTCTGTGCTTATTTCTGCTTTTGGAAGACATGAAATTCCCAATTCCCCTTTTGGAAGATATAACTCAGGGATTTTGTAAGAATTCATTGAAAAAGTGACACCTCCCCCCACCTCTTCCCTCCTTTTCTTCCTTCCTGAAGTGATTCCATTTAATGGTGTGTTAAAAATCAAAGGAGTAGGTATGGCATAAAGGGTCAAGGAAAAACAATGTTTCCCTTCAAGAGTAAGAAAATAAGGTGTACAAAGTGATTTTAGAAGTTAAATCAATCCAAGTATAGAAGAACCACTTTATCAAGTCTGTCTGCCATCCATCCAAAAGGACCCACAGCTATTTTTCATTAGCTGAAACTTTTATCCAAAAAATAAATAAATAAATAACTTAATACCCAGGTCTATCTCTAAATTGGTAAATATCTCTGAAAATCCATTTAGGCTTGGTACTTAAGTAACATACATATTTCTTTTTTTTTTTTATTTGTCATCTTTTGTTTTTTTCCTCAACTTTAGTAAGAGCCACAGGAACAAGGTAGACAATATGGATTCTTCACATAAAAAAAAAAAATACAGCTTTATGCTATCACCTGATAGCAAAAACATTGTAAATAAATCATATTTGGGGAGTGAACTGTCCAGAAATTAAGTCCAAATCAAAGTAACGTACAAGCAGGTAAAATCACCTTTGTGTTGCTGCTGAGCTGACAGCTCTCATTTTCCCCGTGTGAGTGGATCAACAGCTCCCCTTAGTCCAAGGACAGCTGATTGCAGGCTGCCCTGCCCTGGGAGCTGCCTTTCCAGCAAGCGGACTGCTTGCCCCAAACCTTTCCTTCCAGCGGGCAGACTCCTTGCTGGAGGTCTTTCTAGCACCTTCCCCATCTCAAAGGAAGACTGATTTCCAGACTTGGGGTCTGGAAAGACATCCCTCCTCTTTCCCTCGATATCTTTTAATACAAATCAACAGAATATGCTCATGTGAGAAAATTATTTATGCTAAAGAAATAAATTTTTTTCTTGGAGGAAATCACGTTTTTTTTTTCTTTTTTTTATTCTTATGTTAATCCCCATACATTACATCATTAGTTTTAGAGGAAGTGTTCCATGATTCATTGTTTGTGCATAACACCCAGTGCTCCATGCAGAATGTGCCCTCCTCAATACCCACCACCAGGCTAACCCATCCTCCCACCCCCCTCCCCTCTAGAACCCTCAGTTTGTTTTTCAGAGTCCATCGTCTCTCATGGTTCGTCTACCCCTCCGATTTCCCCCGCTTCATTCTTCTCCTCCCGCTACCTTCTTCTTCTTTTTTTTTCTTCACATATATTGCATTGGAAATCACGTTTTTAAAATGAACCTGTATCTCTGAATATGATTTGCAAGCTATAACTAGTTCAGCTGAATGTGATAATTTTTCAATAAATATGAAAAATAGCATTACTCAACTGGTAGAAAACTTTGGAGGTCTGTGTGGAAAGTAAAACATTCATTGCATGTGGTTTTAAATATATTTTAAATAGTTGAATGTCACTGTACCTCTGTCTAAGCAAATTCTGCCTCTGTCCTTCAGAGATAGAGAAGTGAAATGGAATCAGTTTTGGCAAGGAGGGTTTCACTGCCATGGTATTTAGGACTTGCTACCGAATTGGCCTTGTACTTTTTACTAGAATGATGTCTCCCTTTAAAAACAGTGGTGTGATCTATGATTCAGTTTATTCAGCTTTGCTTTGAGTGTTTCTAGAGCAGATATGAGCGTATCACAACAATGAAAGAATAACACACAAAGGCCCACACCGGTCTTGCTCTAGAGAATCTGGACATGGGGATTGCAGGGAAAGAGGAGGAAACATCCTCCATATAAAGGCACGGCCGATGGCGGTCCCCCAGCAGCTGACATGTGACTTCACGACACAGGTATGTGTTCTGCTTTTCTGTTCGCTTTTATGAGTGCATGATTATTACTCAGTTTTTTGAAGACTCATGCTGCTTCCTTTATAAAAGTGGTATGTATTACCTTGATCATTTGTTCCTGAATGGAAAAGAAAAAAGAAAAAAAAACATACGTGTGTTGGCCAGTGTCTCACTAGTTAGAAAAAAAACCTGTTGCTGCATAAAAACATACAAACACTAAGTGAGTGCATGGGCATGCTTGGGGAGAACATTTAAATAGCATTACGTGCTTTCCCCCAGCCCCTTATTTTTCTGTTTTTAAATGTGTCATGTGATTGTCTTTTTCTTCTGCATTTGCTGGGTTCATCTCAACACTTTTGTCTCTGCCAGTAATTTTTCCCCACTGTATCTGTGTGTTCCTCCTTTGTCATAATTTATTAGTTCTGTGGTGGTTTTTAGCTGTCCAGTCTTAACTGAAAAATCTGCAACTGTCTCTCTTCATCTTACTGATTTTACCAGCTCACCTTTACCCCCGTTGCCCATTAAATCTGTATTTTCTCTAAATTTACTATGGCCTAAAACATTTGCAAGGAATTCTCTTCTTCTTCAGTTGCATATGTTTCTAGAATGTTCTCATCATGGCCACTTAACCCTTCTCCCTGCAGTGTGTTTGCACTGAGGCCCTGTTTTTTTACCCCTTGCTCTCACTGTCACCTGAGAAGTTCTTTCAGGACCTTCCTTTGTTCTGGGGTGTGTGAGTGTTCCTTGCTCCCCCATCAACCTTGCCTGAGGTTAGCCTGTGATCTGCACCTGGGGAAGGGGGACAGGAGGTGGGCTGTGTGCAGCCTTGTCCCATGCCCAGCACTGGCTTTTTCTGCCTGGTCCGCACCTGCCCTCTTTTGTATGCCTTAGCGCAGGGCTCCCCATGGGTGCCAGGCCAGCAGTGAGCACTGCCTTCTCCCCGCAGCCTTGTTCTCCCCCAGGTTGGGGGCGCAGCCCCTGCACAGCAGGACCCTCCAGATCGGGGAGCCAACTTCACCCGGGGTCCTGGGTGCCTTTTCCAAGGACTCTGGATGTGCTGAGAAGACCTCTTTTCATACTTTGTCTTGCATTTAGCTGAACGATTCCTGTTGGCTAGAGAAATGTGGGAGTTGTCTGTCTGCGTCTTCCTTCCTTTTTTTAATTTCAGCACAGCTGCTGAAATATCCTAATTCGGTGGCCTTTTTCTGTCACTGGTTACTCCCGGAAGTGCTTCTGCTCTCTAGGAAATGTATAAATGTCTTCCCCGTACTGCTCCATCCTTTCTCCTTTGTCCCCATTTTGGGGGATACCAGTGAGATTTTTCTGGATTTGGTGTTTCCCCTCGCACCCAGTCCTCCCCAGACTCTGGGTGGACAGAGCTTAGTGGGTGCAAGGCCCCTGTCTCAGCCATGGGGGGAGTATACGCCTCAGGTCCCACACTGCCGCTCGGCCTCGGGGGGTCTTCTTAGCTGGACACCTGCCCTTCTCCCCCAGCACTGCTAACTTGGCTCTCAGCAGAGCCAGCCATGCCCATCTTCCCTACCTCCATCTGACCGAGAGTGTGGGGAGAGCAGGAGAGCGAGGTGCTGAGGGGTGCACAGGGGGGTCCAGGAAACCGGGATGGGGGGCAGCACCTTCAGGGCAGGATGCAGTCAGGCTGAGAGCTTCAATGTGCACGGCCACCTTGTCCGTTCCACCACCATCGAGAGCAGCCTTGGCTGAGTCCCCACTTCTGCATATGCAGGCTGGGATGATAGGTCCTGTCCTTCGGAGTGTTCATGAGAGTTGCATGTGATAAATGGGTACCCCCTGGCAGGGCCCGGTGGGCAAGCCTTCCAGTGATGCCTTTCGTTCCTTACCCCTGTCTCCTCCTCAGGCTTGATGCAATTCACATCCAGAAAGCAAAACTAGAACCTGCATTGTAAGTATGTTCTCAACCCTCATTAGTAGAGAACTTTTCCCCTAATATTTCATGTAAAGCAGTGGGATCAAAGCTGATGGTGACTCTGAACCACATCCCAGAGTGAGACCGCAGCAGGCTACTGAACCCCCACTGCTCGTGTGTATATTCCCCGGAGCAGGACTCCTTTCATCTGATCACAGATAACTGGGACGCATCCTCATGCCACCGCTATCCTTCTGCCATTCAATTCTGTAACCTTTAAAAAATCCACTGTGTTGAATCATTTGCCCAAAATATAAGCTGTTAGTTCATGGTCTAAAGCTTTGCTTTCACTGGTCTTACCTTGAAACCCATCCCCAGCCCTGGCACTTCTAAAGATAAATGATCTCATTCGAGTCTGTCTTCAGAGAGAGAATTATAACACCTTGTGATAGGGGTTGATGCACAAGAAGCATTACTGTTTAAAAATAAAGGGTTTTGCAGTAGGATATAAGTAGCAAACAATATAAAGCATCATTGTAAATGACTTATATAAGGGAAAACAAAAGTTTTGTCTAGGAAAGAATTTTCTGGTCTATATCTGGTTGAGTTCCACAAAGAACTAAATCTTCTGCAATTATTTATTGGGAAGTGATGTGTTCACAATTATTAATAATCAATAGGAGACCAAAATAAAAAAGAGGATCTCCTAAATAAATGCATGCCTGGGAAGCATCAGAAAAGTGCTGTCCCACAGAACTTCCTGTGCTGACTGAGAAGTGCTCTATCCCGATGTCCAACATGGCAGCCACCAGCCATGTGTGGCCAGGGGGCACCTGAAACATGCCTCACGTGACTGAACTTTTATTTTGTCCAGTAACTATGGTATTGGATGCTTTCCTGAGTAAAAAATATTTGGGCTTTTTTTTCTCTTTGTTTTTATGTTTTTATTTTTTTTTCATATATACAATTTATTATAAAGGAAGCTTTAAGCATTGTCATCACCATTTTGTGAATTGGAAAACCTAGCCCATACAATTTAGATCCTATGACCTGTCCTTAGCCAAAATGTGTAATAGTAAAGCAACTAAAGACAGTTCCAAACAACAAAATTTGGAGATAGAGAAGAACCAATTTTCCCAGCAAAGAAAAAAAAAAAATCCCAATTGTACTATTGATTTTTTTTCACAATTGAAGTTTTCCGGTTTGATTTAATGAATACAATTTTAAAGGAATGTCTCATTCATCTATAATTAAGAAACCATTAGTTAATATATTTTATGAAATTTGAATTATTTAAATCCAAGGGTAATATTATTAACTGTTTTTCAACTGACCAGACATCTGCTAAGTATCAGAAAACCAAGGGTGTTTCTTTTATTTCATTTCTCCTCATTTTCACTGCAAGCATGGCTTTTCTGGAGGCTAACTTTGGCTTACATGCACTTTCTTCTAAGCTGTGAATTCGTAGAACTCTTACAAAGTGCTCAAGTGGATGCCAAATTTCCTATTCTTTCCAAAATATTTTACTTACAGTGGGTATGGTTTTCGCCAACACCTGACTCTTCATCAGTCAATTCACAGAGAGCCTCAGAACTTGGGGTGTGCTATGTTTTGAATCACCATATAGGATAAAACACTGATTTAAAAAAAAAAAAGTTGGTGCACTATGCATATGCATAGGCTGTCAAGATCCACGGCACCGCCTCAGGCTCTTCGATGAACAGAGTATGTTCTGGTTTTCTGAGAGGCATGAGCAGCAAGCAGGTGTCTCGTGAAGAGTTACAGGTTCTTGGCAATTCTACAGAGCTCCTCCACCTGCATCCTTGTAACTGCCCAGCTCATCAGTCCTCAGGTGTCACCCTCCATCGATGTGACCCGTGAGACTCTGCCTGGTCCCACCACTCCCATTACCTTTCTTTCAGTCGCTTATCTCTGCCTGGGATGACCTTTCGTTTTCTGCCTTAATGACACTATGCTTGTTCCTGTCTCTTGGCATTTAGACTTACCTTTCATTCTTGCTTATAAAGCTCTCCCCAGATATTCCCTGGCTGGCTCCTTTCACTGTTCAGGTTTATATCAGTTGGCACCTGCTCTGTGTGGCCTTCCCTGATCCCTTAGTTAACCCTCTGTCCCCATCCCAGGAGTCACACCACACCGTTACTCCTCATTGCTGTGCTCTGTCTAGCGTGACCATACATTGCATTTGTCCTCATGTTTACTGACCATCTCCCCCCAGTGTTGTTTGCAGGCTGCCCATGGAATACCAAGCCTAGCACAACAGCTGTTCTGTGGTGGGCATGCAGGAAATATTTAATTAAATTAAGATGTTTAAAATTTTAACTGATAATTAAGGCTTATTAAATGTAACTGATCTTTTCCAAATTAACTTCTCAAATATGTTCTACTTATCATGTGAAACAAACCTCTGACTGGAATTCTGGGTGATGTGTGTGTACGGAGTGGGGGAGATCACAACACACAGACCCCTCTTAGAGGTAAAAAAGAGGCCATCGTCACCTCCAGCCTGCCCACTGGGGATGACCACGTACCACATCTAAGTACTTATGATTTGGGGGTTCAAATGTTTTTCAGGCTCATAGAATTTCTTATTTAAAAAAATGCAGATGCTTTTTCATGGTGATTCTTCTCAAGCACTATGTTCAACTCTGGAAAGTAGATGATGAAGAAGATGAGACACGGTTTCTGTCCTTGGGGAGCCTACATTTTAGCTTCATTGGCTCCTGACTGAGAATAACACATACAGACTGGGTTTTTAAAAATGTAAGGAAGAGGAAAATGGAAAAAGGAAGAGAGAAATTGCAAAAGACTAATTTTGCCCACTTTACTATTTTTGTCTCAAATTGATCCTATAGAACATAAAATATGTGTAAAGACTGTGCCAAAGTAAATGGCTCATATAGTGAGCATTTCTAAGATAGTGTTATGGCTCACTCTATCAATTTTATTGTATAACTGTCTGCTTCCAGTACATTTCAGAGACAAATCTTGAGCAAGCAGCGTGATCAGAAGGGCATTTTGATCTATAAGATCTTACCATTCTATAGATCTACAAGATCTACACTTACACTCCTGAGGTTTTACCCATTTCACACTGTTCATGTTGAGCCTGTTAGGCATCAGATTGATTCAAGGGGGTGTATAATCTCTCTTCTTGGTGTTTCTGCATAAGACTATTTTTCTTAAAAATTGTACAGCTGTGTAAGCAGTAACTCTAAATGAAAACACTGAAATGGCTTTCGCTGTTTTTCAACATTAAATACTCCAAGCAGAGCTTAAGTATTGAAAGATAATTCCTCTGTTGTTCCCTTGCCATCTAAAGAGCTTTTTCTCTTGCAAATTTTGAGTTCTGAATTTATCTGAAAAGTCTTAATTATGTTTAAGAAAATGTTTCTTATTCACAACCTGAATTGATCTAGAAAGTCCTAAAACTAGGATGACATTTTTCAGCTCCACACTGTACCTCAAAATTCCATTAGAACAGAAATTCTATTAGGACCCTCAGCTGCTTGGGTGCAGGGTTTAGATGCTCAGAGAAATTTATAGGGCCACTGGCGAGCCTTTTGTCTGTGCTTCCTGGCTCCTGGCCCATTTCAGGAGCCCTGGTAGCTAATGAGCTGCTCCCCAGGAGTCTTATGACTCCTGCACAATCATAGACAAAGTCAAAGGCAAAAAGAACGCTCAGACTCTTTCACCTCCTGTAGAGTTCACTGCCTGGGGCTTCCTTCCCATGGCAAAGCCCTGGGCTCTTTCTGCAAAGCCTAGTATGGCTGGGCCAGGATGACTCTCAGATGGTGAGTTTTTAGGACCCTTCTGCCCAATTTTGATTTACTCATATGCTTAGGAAGCAGCACTAGATTCTGTGGGGGCGGGGGGGGGGAACATTAATAGTTTTTAAGTTGAAACTTCTAGATCAGAATTCCTGCCCTGTCACTTGCAACTCTAGGGTGAATTCACTTCCTCTTTTTGAACTTCTATCTCATTGAGAATAGAGATAGTGAGGATTGCTCCAAGTCCTTTATCTAAGAGAATACATGTGAGTGTTCTGTAATACAATGCACCCGAAGACCACAAATGATTTCCTCCTCAAACCGATTCAGAATATGGCAAGGTAGAAAGAAAGAAGAAATAGAAGGAAGGAAAAAATCTTGCATTATTATTTTTTGCACTCTAATAGAGGTCCCCAGGAGTTTGAAAGGTGAAAGGTACTGTGTGTTTTATGGACAAATCTCCCATATGTCCATGAACACCCTCAGCAAAATGCCACCCTCTACAAACCGTTCCCTAATACCAAGAACAGAACACACCATTTTTCTCCCTATAACTTTCCGTGAACTAAAAGACGATGTATTTCAAAATTATATTGGGCACCATCAAAATGAAAGCTAGTATTTCTCCCTCTGAGGAAGGAAAACAAGAATGAGAATGAGGTAATATTGGCAGACAATGGATTTATTTTTAGTGCCAAATGTAAGGAGTTTAGGAAAGCACAATATTTCCTTAATATCTCTCTCTAGATTTCTCTGGATCATGGAAAGTCACCAGAGAATCCGTTTCTTGGTTATTTGTTCCCGACAGCTCACAATTTCTCTCAATGTTCATCTTTAATTTTATCCCCTATATGAACACAAACATGGTATTTGGTTCACAGGTGTGTTATTTTCCATCAACTGTAGCTTATTGCCACTAAAATTATATTGTGTAAAAAGTAATAAAAGGAAGACCTTGAACAACAATGCAATTAAGCCAAAGAAATATATATATATTTATATATAAAATATATGTGTGTATATACCCACCATACAACTATATATGTGTGTGTGTGTATATATATGTATATATATTTATAGTTATAACCCAATAATGTTAATTTGAAGATATGGTGCAGAGACAGCAACATTTCTATAGTCCTAGATGCACAGAATTATGGGAGAGAACATTGATTTCTATATAGCGTTGTGCACTTTTTATATAATCGATTAATCTTCGGAAAATAGAAAAATAATGAAATACAATAATACATAAATAGTATATATATGTATATAGATATATATATCTGCTATATTCTTTTAAAATACCTTTTAAAACATACACAAAGTGATGCTAGCCACATGCAACAATGAGCTCGTGGATGCACAACTAACACTTTGTGCGGACACATCTCGTAGACAGTGAGACTGAAGACCAGCTTGCACTGGGCGTGGAGAGGAGCGCAAGGGGCCGAAGCCGGGCTCTCAGGGCTGCGTAGGCTGGTGCTGCGGGCCGGGAACCAGCACCACGCGGTTCGGGAGCCCCCTCCGGGTCTGCAGGGAAACGCAGCAGGTGCGTTCGCGGGAAGTCAGGCAAGGCTCCCTGGAGGAGGAGGGCGTGGATGCGGGGCTTTCACAGCAGGGAGTTTAGGCTAAGGCCACGAGAGGAGGGGCGTCTGGGGCAGAGCGCACCTTCAGGAAAGGCGCTGAGCTGGAAGGAGGCCACCGGCAGGACCGGCAGGATGCCCCAGGGAAACGCGCGGGCGTTTAGGAAACGGGTTGGCCAGGTGACGAGCCCAGAAGCCTGGTCAGGACGCCGCACTGTGAGGGGCCCTGAGTGCCCAAGCCAGGAAGGGCGACCGTGGTCCCCAGGCAAGGGGCACCCGGGGAGGTTTGGGGGCACAGACGCCCACCTGCTCTGGTGGGACGACCCCGCAGAGCCTGGAGCGGGGAATGGGGGGTGGGGGTTGCTTCTGAACCTGGACCAGGAATCTATTTTTTACAAACTGTATCTGAAATGAAGCTAATGAGTGATCAGGAGTGAGTTGAAATAGAGACCATCTCATTTGGAATGAGACCAGTTCTTGGAAGCCTGCAAGTTGGTTTATCTCCCGGTGCTGAGTCGGGCTTGCTTTTGTTGCTGTTGGGTTTCCCTTCTTTTCTAACCAGCTACAGTGAAATCAGGGTGACACAGAGTTCCCGTAGCTAACTCTGTGTGGGTGGGGGCCGCAGTTAGCAGGGTCCCCATCTCCTTGTGTGGACGCGGCTCATCCAGGGCTCCCCGGGGGGAGGGCCGGCACCTGGAAGACTTGCATGGATCCCGAGTTCCCCACCCTCCCCAGCCTGAGGTCTGAGAGGTGGGCTGTCCCTCCTTCCTCTGGAGGACTCTCCCTGGGCTGAGGCCCTGAGAGGGGCCCCGAGGCCCTGTCCCTTCTTTGACAGCGGCCTCCCTGCTAGTGCTTGTTAGGATCCCTGGGCTGTGAGGATGTGCCCCACAGAATGGTCATTTAGTGAGTCCTCGAGATGGCACTGCTGGGCCCGGGTGAGGGTCCCATCTAATGGCCCTCGGGAAACGTCCCACTGGAAATCAGTGTGGGTCCCTGAAAATGGGCCTGAAGGAGGAGGTGCTGGAGGAGGGAAGGGCTGAGGGGGTTTGCAGAGCCAGGGACAGAGGCACACAGGACATGGCCTGGAGGTCCGTAGGGACACGTGAGGAGCCTGCTGAGTCCTACGTCCCAGCTGTGGTTCCAACTTCCTGTCAGTGTCACATGCTGGCCACAAACCTCCCCTGAGGAGTGAAGGCTGCTTTGGTAACCGGCATGTTATCACATTATAATACTGCTGTCACTTCCTGAGCACGAATGGGGTGGTCATTGGGACCCGGAGCATTGTCAGTACGCTCTAAATCTTGTGGGTGTCCAGGCACGTGGTGGTGTTTCCAGCAGCACCTGGAAAAGAAGAAGCAGAACTGTGTTTAAGGAGAAGCATCTCCAATTATACATGGTCACTTGGTTCTCTGTAAAAAGTGACAGAATCCATGTGCAGTTCAAAAGGTCCTCTTAAGCATCACACATATCAGATTGGCAGAATAACGACCTCTTCTAGCAGTGACTAGAATCTATTCACATTTGTGTTTTAAATTTTTAAAATATGAAAAATGCAACTAAAAATATAGAATACTAAAAGGCACCAATTAGCATGTTTTGAAATGAATTTCTTTTGCAAAAGTGATTTTGAAGATGAACAAATATTTTCATTACTATGAAGGTTGCCAGTGAAACCTAAACTACTGTGGGAAAAACACGGAGAGTCTCCTGCAGATATAAGTCCCTGTGGTGATGGGACTAACATCCATGTTAGCCCTGGGGGCAGGTTTCCCTGATCCTGCAGCAAGTACTAGCCCAGGTTTGCATCCACCCCATCTGACCCCAGAGTCTGCATTCTTACTGACCTTGCTGCCCTGCCTTCTAGTTCTTTCCCATTCGTTAGCTACTGAGATAATATACTGTCCTGACTAGACATTCCTAGCCTTTGGGTCACTCTTGGCTTAGACAGAGGAGGTAGGGTCTCATTTCCAGAAAGCCACTGTTAGAATACACCCTACATTAATCGATAGTGTCCTGGTGATTTTCACTAATGTTTGTTCACTAGCCCAAAGTTACGGTGGCATTTACTGAGCCTGCATCCAGGAGCCTGGACAGCTAGGATCAAGGATGGGAGTGCAGGAGATGGACAGCCCATCTCTGACAGCCCACCCAACTCTGGCAGAGAGTGCCTTGCTCTAAAATGGATCCAACAGGACCTCTGACAACATGAAACTCCAGGCAATGCCCAAGCAGATATCACAAAGGCATTTAGAAAGAGATAGACATAATACATCTACTTTCTTCAATGCAGATGTTACCTAGAGCATGCCATGCTGGGTCACCTCCCACCAGGAGAATTCCTTTTGGGTGAAAATTTTCTTAAAATATTTTGATTTATAGTTTAAATGGAGAATTTAGCTCAGGCAGAGAATAATCTCTGAACACTTGGATCTAACAACAATAATAACCACACATCCTAAAGTAACTGTAGAGAAATTTAATGTGCATATCTTCAAAGATTTAAGTGTAAGAAGTCAACTCCTTTCAGTGCAGAGGTGTCCTGGTGTCATTAACAGGTAAGTTTTTAAGAGAGCCCAGATGTCACTGTGAGCATCCTTAAGGAATTTGTGTATTTATTTAACTTAAGGATAGGAAAGTTATTAACCATGTAAGTCATTTATCATTTTGCTTATTATTATTATGGGATGTAAGGACAGAAGAAATGTTGCCATAGTGATTTTGCATTGAGTTTGGAGGATTTTTTATTTTTATTTTCTGACCTTTCTCCTCACACTTGCTTATATGAGCCTTTTCCTGTATCTAAATTTTCCCTCCGCAGGAACATTAGTAATCAAAATATTGCTGGCAAGTAGCACGAAAGCTCCCTGAGGATCTCTTTCCACTGCTCAGGAATTTTTTTTTTTTCCTCTTTAAAAAAAATGATTGAGTTTGAAGTGCTGAGAGGAAGATAAGCCAGGCAGTTTGAATGATTACTGAAGATATTAAAGAACAGAATAGGGAAGACAGAAGTTCAAACCCAAATGAAATTTTCATTTGCACAGTACAGATCAAATTAGATTCTTCTGAACTTCTCTTTCTGTTTTATAGACTTGAGGTTTTGTTCTGGTATTTTCATCCTATTGTTCTTTTATGCTCACAGCTACTTCTGGGCCACCATCCTGACCCTGGAATCTTTTTTCAAAATCTAGCCCTTCCATAGTAGGCAGGGGATTCCTGCACAAACATCATCTCTGTGTACTACTGACTATCGGAGACCCACTAAAGAGGCCTTAAACCTCTATGCAAGCTTCTTTTTATTTTCTTCCTTCAAGATATTTAGCAATAGTCTTAAGCTTTCACTATTTTATTCTTATTATCATGCAATATTAGCAGAAGGAAAAGATCTTAATATGTGAGATTAAAAAAAATAACAAAGTAAATGAATCTTACATTAGGGAATTAGGGATCACCAAATAGGAATATGGTGGGTGAACCATAGGAATTGCCATTCTACAAGCCAAGTTGTTTGGATATCGGTGATCTCAGATGCTCCTTTGGGATTGTCATCTTCAGAGCTAAATAGCAGGTGTTTGAGACACTTTTATTTAATTTTATGGAAATCACCCTCCAAGGATTTGTGCCATTTCTTCCCATACCCTCAGGAAGAGGTTCCCTCCTACCACCTTTGAGTTTTACCTGCAAAACTTCGTCTCAGACCTGAATCCCCTAGTCTATGGTGAACCAGTTTGTGTGGGTCCTGCAGCCAGACCACCTGGGTTCTGGTCCTGTGACCTCACAATTAGCCCTGTGATGTGGGGACAGTGAACTTAAACACCTCCTGCTTCAGTTTCCCTATCTGTGAATGTGAGGATGTGCTGAATAAATACATATAAAGCACATGAGGTAGAGTTCGGCACTTACTGAGCACTCAGCTTAGGTGAACTCCTCTTATTGGTTTAATGTTCGTCTTTAAATTTATTCTGTTTTTAAACTTAGTTTTATGCTGGATTATATAATGATATCATAGATATCATTGATATCATAGATCTGATGTGCTAGCTACATGTTATACTAAGAGATAGTAAATACATAACTATAAAATCAAAGAAAAAAGGGTTTAGACTCTGCCACAATTTGGAAAGTACTATCCTGAGCAAGAGCATTATTAAGAATGCCTTGAGCTATTTAAATCAGATAGGTTCAGTAGTATCCCATAGATGTTATAATATTCATTTCTTTAAATATAAGTGAAGTTGAGCATTTCTCATATGTTCATAAATAGTTTTATTTTCTTTTTTAAACTGCCTATTATATTTTTTGCCTGATTTTATATGAAGTTTTGGTCTTTATCTGTTGGTTTGTAAAAGGGTTTTATAAATGTCAGAGATTCGTTCTTTGTTACATATACTAAAAATTTGTTCCTATTCGTGTTTGAAGTATTCTGAGGACATTTTTTTTTCTTTAAGTTTCTTTTGATTGATCTAATTACCAGTCTTTTCTTCTCTGGCACCTGGGTTTGGGTCTTGCTGAGAAAGCCAAGAGGCTGAGAAGCGATTGGATCTTGCTTAGAAAGCCATGCCCACTTGCACATTATACGCACAAACATTCTCCCCTGATTTTGTCTTGTTCTTTCTCTGGGTCTGTTTTAATTTAAATCATCATTCCATCATACAACTATTTCAATGTAAGGTGTGAAGGATGGACCTCACATGACATATGTACTTCTAGATGGCTATTTGTGTCAGTAACATTCATTGAATAATTCAATTTTCCTCACTGAACTGAATTGTCACATTCATTTGCTAAATTCAGACTTACTAAATTTGCTACGTTTAATTATAAATCTGTATATGTATTTGTTATTGGACCCTATGATGTTTCTTCATGAGTATCTGTCCTAATATGCTAGTCTCTAAGAGCTAGAGTCAAGCTTTGCAATGTATTTCCCTACACTTGTAGAACTAATTCTTACTACTACTCTTTTTACTAATTGCCTTAACTATTCTTGCATGTAACATTTCAAAGTGAAAAATGGAATTATCAAAAAAATGGAATTATTTTACTTGGCATTTTAATTTAGGAAGGACTAATGTCTTTATAGTATCAAGTCCTGGTATCCAACACAGGGATTTATTTCTGTTTTCTATCATGCCCTTCAGTGGTGTTCTGAATATTTATACATAGAGATCTTGGAACATTTCTTGTTAATTTTTTATTTCAGGTTCCATTAAAATTGGGGTGAATTTTTCCTTATTTTATATATGTGAGAAAAATCATTGGTTTTTGAAATTACTTTCACAGGGAGAGACTTTACTGAATTTTATTACTATTTACTGTTTTTCAGGATGTTATTTTGTTTCCAAAAAGCAAACAATGATAATTTTGTTTTATTTCTAATGTTTATGCTTCTTGCTTTATTCCCTTTTTTGCTAAATGTGCTTGACATTTAAGGAAGGTAAGAATAGAGACCTAGGAGAGAGGGTTTAAATATTAAAT
Source organism: Neomonachus schauinslandi (assembly GCF_002201575.2). Lineage (NCBI taxonomy): Eukaryota > Metazoa > Chordata > Mammalia > Carnivora > Phocidae > Neomonachus > Neomonachus schauinslandi. The sequence goes on from NC_058415.1 coordinate 5,514,761, forward strand.
ATTAAATAAGGGTTTAAAAAGAAAGTTATTGCCACCAAAATAAATGAAACTCCAAATTTGTCCTCTCTGGGAGCAAGTTATGAGAAAAGTCAGAAATAGAAGTTTAGGACATTACAGAGACATGAAGGAATGAAGAAAAGAGTTCACGAAGCATTATATTGCTATTATTATATGACAGAAGTTTTAAGTCATTTTATCATTGCTGAATAATGAACGACATCAGGTCTTTTTTTTTTTTAATTTAAAATCCATTAGTTAACACAAAGTGTATTCTTAGTTTCAGAGGTAGAATTTAGTGATTCATCAGTTGCATGTTACGCCCAGTGCTTATTACATCATATGCCCTCCTTAATGTCCATCACCCAGTTACCCCATCCCCCGACCCACCTCCTCTCCAGCAACCCTGTTTGTTCCCTAGAGTTAAGAGTTTCTTAGGGTTTGTCTCCCTCTCTGCTTTTATCTTATTTTATTTTTTCTTCCTTTCCCCTATTTCCCTTTCAAATTCCACATATAAATGAGATCATATGATAATTGTTTTTCTCTGACTGACTTATTTTGCTTAGCATAACACCCTGTAGTTCCATCCATGTCCTTGCAAATCACATCAGGTCTTTAGATGTGCATATATTCATTGGAGGGTGTCAGACACAAATTTCCATTTACTTTGACTTTTTTCTCTATAAATTCCTTATTAATTTGCTTTATCAAGATTCCTGGATTTGGAGAAAATAAGGCAAGATCAACCACTTTTATTACATTAGCTTCGGTACCTAATGTATATATTTATGTTATGGAATTGTATTTATACAAGCAACACTGGATGGAGGTCATGCTGACCGACTGATAAGAAAATATACCCATGTTTCAATAGCACAAGAGTGTGAACAATGAAAGGGACACATAATAATAATTATCATAATTAATAATATTAATAATATGATTAAAAGAAGAATAGCAGTAACACCACTGTAAACTCCCTACGTGCCAAGCACTGAGCACAGTGATGTAAATGGATTTTCTCATTTAATCCCCTTGAAAATTAAGTTTGCAAAAGCTTAATTGCCCAAATCCACAGTTTATGACTTATTTTCAAAGCCAGTTCTGTACAACTCTAAAATCCCAGCCCAGGCACTAATTTAGCCCAAAAACTGTTCACTTACTTTTCAGTGATACTTAAGAAATCACAAATACTGGTCCCAAATCAAATTATTTTTTTTTAAATCCATCATTAAATAAATGCAAGCTGCTAAAAGATTAACTTAAATAAAACACTCAGTAAAGATTAAAAAAATAACATAATCTTATGAAAGAAAATGTATTGAGTGCTCACAGGGGCATTTTCTGTAGATGCCCACATAGCACCTCTATCTGAAACTCATGCATCGCCTACCTTTCATGTAGGATGTTCACTAAGAAATGTTTTAGATGAAAGCTGACATCAGACTCTGAGAGCTCTTTGCCGGAAGGCAGGCACACATACATGGCCAGCTTCTAGGGTCAGCTTCTTCCTAAGGCCACATCCTTCCTGAGAAACCTGGCTGTGGGTGGAGACTTGTGAACGATGCAGGAGAATGGGATCATCAGGGGCTCCAGAACTGTCTCTGCTTCTGCAGGGACCTCAGAAGCGCCAGACTGGTGTGTCTGAAAAAACAGAGAAGCCCCAAGACCCAGAGGGGAACTGTTCACAGCTCAGAAGATTGCTTTCCACTGGAGAAAAGGGGGATATTTTCTTTTCAGCTGGTGATAGGAAGAGAGATAGGAGAGAAGTTGTCAGGAGGCTGCTAGAGTCCCCAAAGGCTCTGAGTCCCTGGAACTCAAAGGGGGACTTCATTAGGAAGTCACATGCGAGTCCCCGGGGTTCCTGAGGCTGCTCAGAACAGGAACAGTCTGTTGCTCACTTTTATTTAGCCAATATCCTTTTTTTTTAATTGAAGTATAGTTGGCATAAAATGTTATATTAGCGTCAAGTGTACGACATAGTGATTTGACATTTATATACCTTATGAAATGCTCACCACAGTAAATGTACTCACCATCTGTCACCATACGGTGTTATTACATTACTGGCAATATTCCCTATGCTGTGCTTTTCATCTCTGTGTCTTATTTATTTTATACCTGGAAGTTTATAACTGGAAGTAACTTAATCCCTTTTACCTGTTTAGCCCATCCCCCCAACCCCTTTCCCCTCTGGCAACCACCAGTTTGTTCCCTGTATTTAAGAGTCTGTTCATTTTGTTTTGTTTTTTAGATTCCACATATAAGTAAAATCATATCATATCATATTTGTCTTTCTCTGTCTGACTTTTTTCAGTTAGCACAATATCCTGTAAGTTCATCTATGTTGTCACAAATGGAATTTTCACTCCTTTTTATGGCTGAGTAATATTCCAGTTATATTTTATGCCTAAGTATATATATGTGTGTATGTATATATATCACATCTTCTTTATCCATTCACCTATCTATGGACACTTGGATGCCTCTATATCTTAACTATTGTAAATAATGTTACAATAAACATAGGAGTACATGTGTCTTTTCAAATTAGTGTTTTTGTTTTCTTTGGGTAAATACCCAGTAGTGAAATTACTGGATCATATGGCAATTCTCTTTTTAATTTTTTTGAGGAACCTCCATACTGTTTTCCACAGTGGCTGCACCAGTTTGCATTCCCACCAACAGTGCACGAGGGTTCCTTTTTCTCCACATCCTCATCAACACTTATTGTTTCTTGTCTTTTTGATTCTAGCCATTCTGACAGGTGTGAGGCGACATCTTATTGTGGTTTTGATTTGCATTTCTCTGATGATAGGTGATGTTGAGCATCTTTTCACGTGTCTCTTGGCCATCTATATATCTTCTTTATAAAAATGTCTATTCAGGTCCTCTGCCCATTTTTAAATCAGATTGGGGTTTTTTTGGTGTTGAATTGTATAAATTATTTATATATTTTGGATATTAACTCCTACCAGACATATCATTTGCAAATATCTTCTCCCATTCAGTAGGTTGCCTTTTCATTTTAGTGATGGTTTCCTTTGCTGTTCAAAAGCTTTATAGTTTGGTGTAGTCCCAATAGTTTATGTTTGCTTTTGTTTCTCTTGCCTCAAGAGACATATCTAGAAAACTGCTGTGAAGGCTGCTATCAAGAAATTACTGCTTATGTTTTCTTCTAGGAATTTTATGGTTTCAGGTCTTACACTTAGGTCTTTAATCCACTTTGACTTTATTTTTGTGTATGGTAAGAAAGTGGTCCAGTTTTATTTTTTTGCATGTAGCTGTCCAGTTTTCCCAGCACAATTTGTTGCAGGTACTGTCTTTTCCCCAATGTATATTCTTGCCTCCTTTGATGTAGATTAATTGACCATATAAGTGTGGGTTTATTTCTGAGCTCTCTGTTCTGTTCTATTAATTTCTGTCTGTTTTTGTACCAGTACCATACTGTTTTGATTACAACAGCTTTGTAGTATATCTTGAAATCTGGGATTATGATACCTCAGCTTTGTTCTTTCTCAAGATTGCTTTGGCTATTCAGGGTCTTTTGTGGTTCCAGACAAATTGTACATTTATTTGTTCTAGTTCTGTGAAAAATGTTGTTGATATTTTGATAGGGATTGCATTGAATCTGTAGATTGCTTTGGGTAGTGTAGACATTTTAACAATATTTGTTCTTCCAATCCTTGAGCACGGAATATAGTTCCATTTGTTTGTTTCATCTTCAGTTTCTTTCATTGGTGTTTTATAATTTTCACAGTATAGTCTTTCACCTCCTTGGTTAAGTTTATTCCTAGGTATTTTATTATTTTTGATGTATTTATAAGTGCAATTCTTTTCTTAATTTCTTTCTGCTACTTTGTTATTAGTGTATAGAAATATAATAGATTTCTATATATTAATTTTGTATCCTACAACTTTACTGAATTCATTTATCAGTTCTAATGGGTTTTTTTAGTTGAGTCTTTAGGGTTTTCTATTTATAGTATCATGCCATCTGCAAACAGTGACAAGTTTACTTCTTACCAATTTGGACATCTTTTATTTCTTTTTCTTGTCTAACTGCTGTGGCTGGAACTTCCAGTACTATGTTTAATAGAAGTGGTGAGAGTGGACACCCTTGTTTTGTTTCTGATCTTAAGGGAAAAGCTCTCAGGTTTTCATCATTGAGTATGATACTAGCTGTGTTTTTTTTTTTTTTCAGAGAGAGCCTTTATTATGTTGAGGTAAGTTCCTTCTACACCCACTTTGTTGAGAGTTTTTATTATGAATGGATGTTGTATTACATCAGATGTTTTTTCTACCATCTATTGAGATGAGCATGTTTTTTATCCCTTCACTTGTTAATGTGATGTATCACATTGATTGATTTGTGAATACTGAACCACACTTACATTCCTGGAATAAATCCTACTTGATCATGGTGAATGATTTTTTTAATGTATTATTGAATGTTTCACTTAAATTCTTTTGAGAATTTTTGCATCCGTGTTCATCAGAGACACTGGTCTGTAGTTCTCTTTTTTGTAGTGTCTTTGTCTGGTTTTGATATCAGGGTTATGCTGGTCTCATAGAGTGAATTTGGAAGTTTTCCTTTCTCTTCTACTTTTTGGAATAGTGTGAGAAGAGTAGGTTTTAACTCTTCTTTAAATGTTTGGTAGAATTCACCTGTGAATTCATCTGATCCTGGACTTTTGTTTGTTGAAAGTTTTTTGATTACCAATTAAATTTCATTACAAGTAATCAGTTCAAATTTTCTATTTTTTCCTGATCCAATTTTGGAAGATTATATGTTTATAGGAATTTATCCATTTCTTTTATGTTGCTTAATTTTTTGCCATATAATTTCTCATACTATTCTCATATAATCCTTTGTATTTCTGTGGTGTTGGTTGCTATTTCTCCCCTTTCATTTCTATTTCTATTTATTTGAGTCCTCTCTCTTTTTTCCTTGATGAGTCTGGCTAAAGTTTTATCAATTTTGTTTATCTTTACAAAAAACCAGCTCCTGGTTTCACCAATCTTTTCTATTTTTTTTTTTTTTGGCTCTATTTCATTTATTTCTGCTCTAATCTTTATTATTTCTACTAGTTTTGGGCTTTTTTTCATAGTTCTTTCAGGTGTAAGGTTAGGTTATTTATTTGAGATTTTTCTTGTTTCTTGAGGTAAGCCTGTATTGCTACAGTCTTCCCTTTTAGAACTGCTTTTGCTGCATCCTAAAGATTTTGGACTATTATGTTTTCATTTTCATTTGTTTCCATGTATTTTTTTGATTCCTCTTTGATTTCTTGGTTGACCTATTCATTGTATAGGAGCATGTTGTTTAGCCTCCATGTATTTGTCATCTTCCCAGATTTTTTCTTACAATTGATTATTCTAGTTTCATACCATTGTAGTCAGAAAAGATGCTTGATATGAGTTCAATCTTCTTAAATTTATTGAGACTTGTTTTGTGGCCTAACACGTGATTTATCCTGGAGAATGTTCCATGTGCCCTTGAAAAGAATGTGCATTCTGCTGTTTTGAATGGAACGTTCTGTATATATATGTTGGATCCATGTGGTCTTATGTGTCATTCAGAGCCACTGTTGCCTTGTGGATTTTCCGTTTGGATGATCTATCCATTATGTAAGTAGGATGTTAAGGTCCCCTACTGTTATTGTATTACTATCAATTTCTCCCTTTATGTCTGTTAACAATTGCTTTATATATTTAGGTGCTCCTACGTTGGGTACATATATATTTACAATTGTTATATCCTCTTGTTAAATTGCCCCCTTTATCATTATTAATGCCTTTCTTTGTGTCTTGCTACAGTCTTTGTTTTAAAGTCTATTTTATCTGTTACGGGTATTGCTACCCTGGGTTTTTTTTTTTCCCCGCTTTCATTTGCATGATACATGCTCTTCAATCTCTTTGTTTTCAGTCTGTATGAATCTCTTGTTGGCAACATACAGATGGATCTTGTTTTTTTCATCCCTTCTGTCACCCTGTGTCTGTTGATTGGGGCATTTAGTCCATTTACATTTAAAATAATTGTTGATAGGTATGTACTTATTGCTATTTTGTTCATTGTTTTTTGGTTGTTTTTGTAGTTCTTCTCTATTCCTTTCTTCCTTTCTTGTTCTTTTCCCTTACATTTTAATGACTTTCTTTAATGTTATGCTTGGATTCCTTTCTCTTTTGTGTGTGTGTATCTATATAGATTTTTTATTTGTAGTTACCATTAGGTTTATACATAACATCCTCTGTATATAGCATTCTATAGTAAGTTGATGGCCACTTAAGTTTGAACACATCCTAAAAACACTAAGTTTTTACTCCCCCTTCCATGTTTTATGTATATGATGTCATATTTTATATCTTTTTTTTTTTTGTATATCCCTTGGCTGATTTTTGTAGATATAATTAATTTTACTATTTTTGTGTTTTTACCTCCATACTGGTTTTATAGTTTACTTATTAGTACCCAGTAGACTGGTTTTATTAGTCTTCTACCTATATTATATGTTTGCTTTTACTTGTTAATTTTTTTTTCCTTTCATAATTTCTTACTTCTAGTTATGGCCTTTTCTTTCCACTGAAAAAATTTCCTTTAACATTTCTTGTGAGGTTGGTTTAGTGGTAATGAATTCCTTTGAATTAAAGAAAATTTTTAAATGAAATACTTTTAAAACTTGAATGTATTTAAAGTAATTTCTTTATTTTCATGTATATTTTCCCAACCTATTCTTAGAAGAGGAATCTTTTTCTTACATGTAGAGACTACATGATAAGTAAATCCACTTAAATTTTAAGCTGTCAATGTATTCAGAATAATAAGTCTCATCTTGAATTCATAAGAGCTATAATAACCTTTTAAATTAGAGCTCTGATGAGTTTTTAATGAAAATGACAAAGCCTTAATTATTGCAGAGAGTGTGGATTAAGGATTAAGTGATGGCTCTCTAAACTCGCCAACATCTGGTTGTTATTTATTGATTTCTCTCAGACCCACGTTCCAGGCCAATGCCTGCCAGGAGGACACGTGCCTCCAGCTGCCACCCCCCATATGAACACTGCTGTACGAAGGTTCTTTTGGTCAACTGCAGTGAGAATCATCTGCTTGGGATGACAGGTGGACAGAAGGAAACTACTTCCTAAAGCAAGCAGAATCATTCTTATGATTCCAGGTAACCACATGGGGAATTACAGGGGCAGAATTAGATTTAAATGTTTTGGGAGTCTGCATGTGTTCTGTTGTAGAAGAAAGAAAAGAGGGAGGAAAAGAAAGATCATGTATCTGAAGAAGGAAAGTAGAGGAGAAGAAAAGAGAGGAAGGGGCAGGAAAAGAGAAAGAGAGAAAAGAGCATGTGACATGCTGGTGTTGCCTCCCAGTCCCCAGCCTTTGCGACTAGAAATGCTGCTTCTGCCCCCATCAAAGGGCTCCATGCCTCTCAATGGCCTTCCAACAGCCACATGTGCTTAAATCAAGGTGGGGTCAGACCTGAACTGGCCTCCTTCCTTTGAGGTGTGCTCACCACAAAGCCTGGGTATGTCTGAGTGCTCGTCCAAGACCATTTTTAATCAGAGTAGAGGGAGAAAAAGTATCTTTGCGGCAGTGAAAATTGGAAGATTTAAAACTCAGAGCTCAGGAGTGCCTGGGTGACTCAGTTGGTTGAGCATTCAACTCTTGATTTTGGCTCAGGTTATGATCTCAGGCTCCTGGGATCCAGCCTGACAGCATAGGCTTTGGGCTCCATGCCCAGTGAGGGGGTTCTGCTTGGGGATTCTCTCCCTCTGCCCCTCCTCCCAATCTCTCTCTCTCTATCTATCTCAAATAAATACATAAATCTTAAAAAAAAAAAAAACTCAGAGCTCACAAAAGGCAAGGTTTCTACCAAGGACAGAAACTGACCTGCAGGAGGGAATGGACTGACGGGTGAAATGGGGCACATTTTGCCCCCAAAGCTCAGCTGGGTCTTCTCATTCTCACTGCACAGCAGAATCTGCCATTTGCCTATACTAATTTGAGTTGTTTAACCTCAGGAATCATAAATGACACAGCATGAAAGTAAAAATAAAGAAGAGGAATAAAACAGACAAGAGAGGTTAGGACAATGCACATAATTAAGGAAAAGAATGAAAAAAGAAAGACACACACTATAGGCATTCTCCTTTGTTGGCTTTCATGAAGCATGTGACCATTTTGGGGAGACCCCCATGGCAAGGGGTTAAGGGTAGTCTCCAGGTAACCACCAGCAAGAATCTGGGGCTCTCAGACCCACACACAAGAATAAATGAATTCTAACCAATAACCTGATAGGGTCTGGCAGCAACATCCTTCCCTAATCAGTCTTCCAGATGAGAGCCAGGCATAGATAATACAGATTTGGTACCTGGAAGTGTTGTCTTGCTGGGACAACAACCTGAAAATGTGAGTGTGACTGTAGATGGCAGTGGGTGGAGGACAGAGAAATTTTGAGGGGCGTGAGAGAAAATCTTAATTGCCTGTTAGTAGAAATTTGGGTATTGAGGATGCTGTTGATGAGGCTCAAAAGGAAGTAAGAAGCATGTTATTGGAAACTAAAAGAAGTGAGATCCTTGTTATGTGGTCTCAAGAGTTTGCAGAAATCATCTCCTGCAGTCGTTTGAGAAGCAACAAGACTTGTAAGCCATGAACTTGGCTTTATAGCTAAGATTTCCAAGGAACGATGTAGGTGCCTCCTGGCTTGTAGTCCTTATAGCTAAGCACTGCATATAGTAAACTTGCTACTTAGCATAAAATGCAAGAGGAGAGAGATAAACTGGGGGAAGTACTGTTTGAAAAAAAGGATCCAGGTTTTGATTCTTTTGAAATTTTTCAACAGTCTTTCCAGGTGACAGAAAGAAAAAGCCAAGAGTGTGACTGCACAAATTTTGTTAAACCTCAGAAAGAGCAAATGATCAGAGTGTTCAAAAAGGCCTTTCAGGTGATCAAGGATGTCCTCACAGACCCTCTTGGCGATACCAGAGAGCCTCTAAGAAGCTAAACTGTGTTGTCCCTCAGCCCACACAGCAGGAATCCCAGGTAAAAAGGGTTTATCCAGAAAAGACCTTGGGGGCTTTTGTCTAGAAATGTGAGCCCTCCCCCCAGGAAATTCATGGGAGACCCACAAGTTCTTGATAAAACTATATCAGTAAAATTCTTGCCAGGTTAGACTGAAAGAGAGTACAAAAGGGAAGGAGGATATCAAAATCCTAAAATTGTACTGTCAGGAAGCAGACTTAGGGAAGTTGGCTGCAAATACATAGTACCCTCATGAAGAAGGAAAGATGACTCACGTGGCTAAACCAAGAACCCAGAGGCTGGAGACAAGAGCCATGGAAGGTTATTCTCCTTCTCTGCAATATGATCAAGAAACTCCCAACAGCTGCCTGGCTGGGTTTCAGAACTATTATGGACCAGTGACCCTTTTGTTCTTCCCTTTTTCTCCTCTTTAGAGTGGAGACATCCATAGCTGTTATGGATGGCTATCTCACCACTGCACATAGGGTGCATGAGGAGAGTGCAGGTAACTTTAGTTAAAGCTGGATGCTGGCTCTGTAGATTAACAGATTGACCAGTCAAGAGGAGCTTCACACGGTGTCATCCACACCTTGGAACTGACTTACATGATGAGATTCTGGACTTTGAGCAGATGCTATCATGGGATGAGGCTCTTGGAGACCTTGGGATAGATTAATGTATTTTACATATGGGAAGAGCATGAATCATTGGGTGCTGCAATGATTCAAGCAATCTTGTAAGGAGGGCCCCATGATTCCTGTCTCCTGGTGTGCCCTTGCAAAGCTCCCTCCTTCTGAGTGTGAACAGGACCTGTGACTTCTAATCTATACAATCCTGCAAAGGTAATAGACATAAGTAACTATGTAGGCGGGATTAAGTTACACAACATGGCTACCTGTCTTGCTGGAGACTCTCTTGCAGACAGTCGTAAAGCATGCAGGTACTGGGGAGAGGCCTACCTCGTGAGGAACTGCAGGCAGGCTCTAGAACGCAAAGGCAGCCTCTGGCTGATGAACAACTCAAAGCCAAGGCCCTCAGTTCTCTAACTGCAAGGAAATGGATTCTGCCAACAAAATGAGTGAGCCTGGAAGTGGACTCTTCTCCAGTCCAGTCTCCATGTGAGAATCCAGCCCTGCTGGACACCTTGAGTGTGCCCTTGTACAGAACCAAACTAAGCCATGCCTGTGCTCCTGACTCACAGAAGCAGCAAGATAATAAATGTGTGGTGGTTTAAGCTGCTCAGTTTATGGCACTATTTTTATGCAGAAATATATATCTAACATAGGAAGTAAGAGAGAGAGACATAAAGGAGAGAGTGAATGCAAAATAAAAGACAAGAAAATATAACCAACGGTCATTAAAAGACAGTCCCCAGATGGAGACTCAACCAACCAGTGTCAGCTCGCTGATTCTGGGAGGACGAGAAAGCAGTTCAGAATATGTGGACTCTAACCACTGAACACAGCTCCCAGCAGCACGAGAAAAAGAGGAGCTAAGGTGGACCCCCGGGGGTGGAGGATTCTGCCCTCTCTAGGACGCTATCAAGACGGGTCCAGCAGGTACCTCCGTAGCTGCTGAAAGCCAAAGCTTTCTGCCAACGTGATTTGGCAGCTGCCAGGCTTCTTAGCAGGACAGACATGCCATCTGATGACACTTCTAAGGCTCGTCAGGGGCAGCTCAGACCACAGCTCACAATAGTGCCTTTCAAAATGGGAAGTAATGAGCTTAGCTTGAAGTCTGCTAGTTTACAGGGCAGCCTCAAGAAATTTTCACAATGAATCACACGTCATATATTTCTTTTGAGATTCTGGTTCTTAATTCTCGCAGAAATAAGTAGAAACTAGACATCAGGAAAAGTGACTTGTCATTGATCATCAGTCTACTGCTTCGGTCAATAGAATGCCATCACATAACCCCTTAGCCTGGCTCCAGAATGTTTACAAAGAACTGTTAGGCTGGGTTTCTGAGTAATATTTTATCCTGACCCTGCTTCTGAGCATTTGGTCTTACCAGGCAAGTGGTTCCTTAGACAAACCAACAGCAGGCAGAAACACAATTACCCACATCACTCACATATTTGCCTTTCTTCTTAGCACTCGCAGTAATTCTGTCTTGTTCGAATAATGGTGTGAATGAAGCTTAACATAGGTTATTTGCCATACGCCTGTCGTAAGAGTAAGTGCCTGGAGGTAATGCTGTCACCCGAAGTGCAATAGATAATGAAACTTCTTGGTAATTAAGAAAAAACACACACACACACACTCTTGTTTAATACAAGGGTCTATCTTTTGAACATAGCATTCATAACAAGAGATTTCATTAACACTCTAATGGCAGTTAAGGTAAAGCATTTATTAATAAGTAACAGAGGCTAAAATAGAATCCACTTGAACAACCGATTTTCAGTGATTGGTAGGTTATTCCACAGTCCCTGATCTCAAGTCCCTGGTGCCAGAAGTGACTCAGAATTCAGGCTTTTTGTTGACCTTGTTGGAAAGGTCACATTTTATATATGCCGTATATGGATAATCATATGCATTATGATTTCTGCAAACAAACAAACACACCTTGTATTAAAATTAAATAAGATAAAGGCTTTATAAATGTCCTCAGTCAGGTTAAGCTTTACTGCTTATGAGTTCAGGTCCAGCCAGGTTTTGACATCATGACAGTCCTTGTTTCTTTCAGAATATTTTGTAATTGAGAATTGCAAATAAGGGATGTGGACTTGTAATAATAGTCAGCATTAATGTGGATTGTGGATAGACTCAGACAGACAAATACTAAAGTCATTTACAAGGGACGCCTGGGTGGCTCAGTTGGTTAAGCATCTGCCTTCAGCTCAGGTCATGATCCCAGGGTCCTGGGATGGAGCCCTGCATCGGGCTCCCTGCTCAGCTGGAAGCCTGCTTCTCCATTTCCCGCTCATCCTGCTTGTGCTCTCTCTTTCTCTCTCTCTGTCAAATAAATAAAATCTTAAAATAAATAAATAAAGTCATTTACAAAAATAGGATAATATCGGAGAATTGACTACAGCCAAATAACAGAGGGCTTCAAGGGGCATGAGTCCCTGCCAGGGCACTGCTGTGTCCCTCAGCATGCTTGTCCTTTTACTACACATTTAAACGTCCAATGTCTCTTGGAATTTCCAGATTAAATCAGGAAGTGAGAAAAATAAATAAATTTTACTAACATAAAGAAATGCAGAGACCATGCCAAAGGCTACGTAACTGAACAACATAAAAATAGAATATAATGACTTACTGATTTCTTAGATACCCACACCGTATTCCCACTCAGAAAATTTTTTCCCTCTCAATTATATATGTGCAATACATGTAAAATGCAATATGGACCTTACCGTCTCTTGCAAAATATTTTCAAAGTAAATTGGTAGATTTGGTTTCTCTACTCAATATAGGTTAAAATACATGTGGGCCTTTAAATACCCAGATGCTTCCTTCTTGCCAGTATTGCTTCTAATTCCTCGCACTGTCACTGAACATCAGGACGTAGCTGGTCACCCAGTGGGAGCTCCCCCACCCTCCCTGGGTGGCCACAGTTGTGACTTCCATTCTCTCTCCAAGGTCAATCTGCAGCTACTGCTATTTATTTGACATAAGTAAGGACCAGCAACCAGCATCTTTTTATAGAAACAATAAAAGGAGAAAAATAGGAACAAAAAGAAGAAATGTTAAGATCTTTGTTAATAGAGTAAAAACACCTATGAGACTGTATACATATAAATGATTAAGAAAATAATAGTTCTCCAACCCATAACATACAACTTCTCATCATTACAGAAAAAAAGAATAAAAACATGAACTGAATGTAAGGGAATGGGACTTAGATTAATTGCTGGACGCTCTAGAGAGCAGACATGCTCCGAATATGCGAGGTGGTTGATATGGGAAGAGGCCCCCAGACATCCCACACTTGCGTCGCCTCTCAGAAGTGGTGGAACTCCTGGTTCCTGCACAGGATTTGCTAATAGCTCTTCTGTCCGAGCCCTTTGCCTTTTGCTGTGCATAAGGAAACAAATTCACATTAAAGAAATTCTCAAAAAAATTTCAGCACATTGAAAAGGATCAAAGATAAAATGTTGGAAGCTGATCCAAATAAAGTTGCATGATAATTCCTCCGCGGCATGGAAGAGATGGTCACTCCATATCGCCAATCGTGTGATGGGAAGAAAGCAGGCGCAGTTGAAAATACTCTTGCTAAGTATTTTACAAAGAAATAAGACACTAATTGTCAATGTTTCTAAGTGTTTTAAATTATAGTGTACTAAATAAATATGGTTTTTATCTGGCATGACTAGATAGATGCCCAGCTTAACTTCATGACCAAAGGGGCATAACAGCCCCATGGAGAACTTTGGGCTTTGAGCTCTCAAAGCCAAGACTCATCGTGCAGATGTGGTGGTTCCATCCAGAAATAAGTTTGTACGTGTGAATAAGAACCCTGGGGAGCCCGGGAGCTCTGACACACATGCTTTCCCATCCTGTCTTTCTCTTGCTGCCTTCTGTTCTCTTCCTTTAAATAAAAACCTTTCATGAGCTTCCTTTCCAACCAGAGCCCGGCAGAATGGCTCCCGCGAAGAAGGGTGGCGAGAAGAAGAAGGGCCGTTCTGCCATCAACGAGGTAGTGACCAGAGAATACACCATCAACATTCACAAGCGCATCCATGGAGTGGGTTTCAAGAAGCGTGCCCCTCGGGCACTCAAAGAGATCCGAAAATTTGCCATGAAGGAGATGGGAACTCCAGATGTGCGCATTGACACCAGGCTCAACAAAGCTGTCTGGGCCAAAGGAATAAGGAATGTTCCATACCGTATCCGTGTGCGGTTGTCCAGAAAACGTAACGAGGATGAAGATTCACCAAACAAGCTCTACACACTGGTTACCTATGTACCTGTCACCACTTTCAAAAATCTGCAGACAGTTAATGTGGATGAGAACTAATCGCTGATTGTCAAATAAAGGTATAAAACTGCAAAAAAACACCTTTCATGAGTATGCTGTATGGAGTCCTGTGTGTCCTTTCAAATACACTAAGTTGAGAAATCTTCACATTTACCGAATACACATGCCACATGGCAAGAGACGTTGGTATGACTCCAAGATTTAGAATGTGACTAGAGATAGCCTTCCTAAAGTGAACTTCTCTAAATATAATAATGCATAGTTCTGGTGCCATATATTCAACAATATGAAAGTAATAAAAAGAGAAAGAGAGAACACTCTCATCTCTCCATAAAAATATTTCTTAGAGTAACATGGCTCACTAAATCTGTTGAACTGGGAAGACAGCAACATTTTCTGATGTTAACATTTTTCTCTTGCAGACATATTTTGTGCTCGGAAAATATATGACTGGGATGGCTCCAATTATATAATTTTAGAATACATCCTAAAGTATTTTAAAATGTGTTGAAATCTATTAAAACTAGTAAGCATTTATGGAGTACCTATTATTAAGGACTGGGGCCTGCATCCAGCCTATGTCATCAAGTATATCATCCCGAGAGCTGCTTTGTATTTAATGCAGGCACCAGAGATCAGAATGTAAGTAAAATGCTTACAATATTTTTTCAGAAGGGACTCTGGGAAGAAAGAGGACATGGATGGAGGCTTGAAATTCAGCCTTCATTTGATGTCATGGCAGAGAAGTAGGATTGAGGACCATTGCTCCATCTCAACCTGTGTGACCTTGGACAAGTCAGTGGGTCCCTCTATTCTCTGGGCCTCATTCAGAATATGCATGGCTTTGACATCTCTAAACTCTATTTCTATTCTATAAATCCGATACATCACTGAATCACTGCCTTACTTTGTTCAGCAAAACTCTCCTAATCTTCACTGACTCTTTTGAATTCTTGGACATGGGTCTTACTTTTTCATCAGAGCTCTACTACAGTATATCAATTGGTAAAAGTTTTAAGAAAAGCTGAGAGCAAGTATCTTAGTGAGCAGTCCTTGGTTCTATTGCTAGATTTATTAGTCAACCTCTGATTAAACCCGTTCAATTTAACAAATACCATTTACCAAAAAACACAATTTCAAACACTCAAATGTGTTATACAGAAGTGTCAAATGGTTTCAGTTCCATATTTCTAAACTTCCATTAAATCTATTTTGTGAAGATGTCAGTCTTTCAGGAAAGATCTTTGTTTATGATACTATTTTGCAAATGAGGTAAAGGGCCAATTCCAAGTTTTAAGTTGTCTTTTGAAAACCTCAGTCTCCAATAATAAAGTTAGCAATACTTATCTAAAACATTTTATATTCTAAAAGGATGATTGATAAAGTAACTCAGTAAATTGGATATCTGCTCTTCCATTGTTGTTCACGTGCAATTCATTTTAATAGGAAATCAGTGAACTTTCTGGTGGAAGAATGGACCTCATTGCTTTATTCTTATTTTTTACATATTTACTTATTTATTTTAGAGAGAGGGACAAAGTCTTAAGCAGACTGCCCATTGAGCATCGAGCCTGACAAGGTGCTCAATCTCATGACCCTGAGATCATGACCTGAGCAGAAACAAAGATTTGGACACTTAACCGACCGCACCACCCAGGTGCCCCCTCCCCCATTGCTTTATTTTATTTTATTTTTTTATTATTATGTAATGTTAATCATCATACATTACATCATTAGCTTTTGATGTAGTGTTCCATGATTCATTGTTTGTGTGTAACACCTTTTTTGTGCATTTGGTTGTGAAACCTTTGTAGCACTTCTAAGACAGGACATACAGAGCCGTGCTTGAATTCACATAACAAGTAAGAGCCACTATCAGCTCCCCAGAAAATAACCAACTAAGAAGATATACACCTTCAGTCTATGGTGATCACACTTCTTTTAATCTTAAGAATCCTTTCCACCCAAAAAAACCAAGTTGAATTGGAAGAGATCACAAATTACCTTTTTTTACTTCATAAAATGGAAGATTCTTTCAAAGAGACAACTTCAGAGGATTCAATAGTAGAATACATAAGTACTTTATAATAACTAAACGTTTGAAAATTGTTTAATAAGCAGATGTAATTTCATTGCAAGCATTTAGGGTCATTTAAATTATAATCAAAGTCTTCCAAATCAATAGCACTGAATTAAATAGGAGAAACTATGCAAAATCAATCAATACTTTATTGGGTGTTGTTTTGAAATTCTCTGAAGTTGTAACTGTATTTTGTACTATTTGTCAGAGCGTATTGTGGTAAAGCATTGCTCCTGTGTCCCAACACCTATGAGCATTTTGTAGAATTGACCCCATTTGTAGCTTCAGGGTTTGTCTTAGATAGGCTTCACTGGATGTCATGGCCATTGTCCTGGTGAACTGACCATGAACAGGTGCACCTTAAAGAGGTCCAGTCAGGGTAATGACTAGGAGTTTGTTTAATGGGTGAGTGAAACAATGCTCTTTTTCTCTGTGTCTGGTCTAGCGTGTGTCTGCGGGCTTGGGGCTGCTCTGCCCATCTCTACCATGAGGGACCATGAGGGACCACGAGGGACCACGAGGATGATGTCAGAACAAGCAGAGGGAGCTCTGAGGGACAAAGCTGGAACCTGCTCAGCCTCTGAAATTGGCAAAGTTCACAACTGCAGACTTGCACAACTTTATAAGTTCTCTTCACGTTTTAGCCATTTTTGCACATTATGAATTTGATGGCTGAATCGAAATAATCAACCAATGTTTAAAATATTGTGGGCTTTTGTTTTTATAACAAAGTAATTTTTGAAAAAGTTTTAAGTCACCTCTACACCCAACATGGGATATGAACTCACAACCCTGAGATCAAGAGTCATATGTTCTTCCCACCAAGCCAGCCAGGGCCCCTAGAATATTGCTCCTATTAGGACAGATGGATTGTTCATTTAGAGCCGTTCACTTAAAAATTTTGAGTAACCAGCTTTTCTAAGTTTTTTATGCAGACTTGGAAATAGTAAGTAATGTGTGTAAAGAAGAAACTGCTTTCTAATATTCTCCAATCTGAATCTGACTTTCCTTTTAAAAAAACCTTAATTAACAGCTCTCTATGCCTTTTGCACTCATACCATTGGCTATCAAGTAAATGCTGAAAAGAAGAAACCCTAAAGAAATATTTATGTATAGTTTAATCTTCACTTTAATGTCATAGTATATAGACATCAAATCCATTATGATAAACACTCCCACTTTTTTCATCTTTGTATTTCTGATACTCAACACAGTTCATACTGTAGATGCTAAATAAATGCTTTCTGAATAAATGAAAGATAAAGTGCCTAAATTTTGCATTGCTCTGTTTTTGTAGAGAGGCAGTGTAGCAGGTGGTTCAACACACGGTTTTTAAGGTCAGATGGACCTGAATTCAAGTCTAGCTGTGCCAATTTCTAGCTGAGTCACTTGAGGACATTAAATGTACCTAATCTTTGTGAGGAGCAGAGTTGCAGGCCCTACCTTACAAAGTCCTCTTGACCCACTTCTTACTGATTTTCTATATTTTCTCTAGACAAAGGCTTTGGGGCTTAAGAGCAACATGGCATAGTCTTTTCTCAACTCTACCTATTAGAGATCACATCTGTCAGTAAAAGTATATCTAAAAACAAAGGCAAAATAAAAACAATAAAAAATTTCTAAGTATCAGGAGTTCTATCACCGTATATCTAAAAATCTATCAGAAGAATTGGCATTTAATGGTTACTCAGTTTTCTTTATATTTAAACCAAGTGAAAAGATGAGATGAAATCAATTATGTTATCTACTAAGATTGTAGTAAAGTTGGAAAATATTAAAGCAATTAATCCACTTTCAGGACAAAATTAACCTGTTTCCTAAATTTATGGATCTTCTGCAATGCAAATTACATATAATCTGTCATATGTCCAAACTCCAATAAGTACCCTAGAAGGTTGCTGATCTAGCACTTAATTCTGGCTGAGCTATTATCAGGAAGATCTCTCAAATCATCAAATTGGTTTTACAGTTTACAGAGTCGGTACCTGCCGAGTACGAGGATGCGTCTGGTAGAATAGATTACAGTTGATGCATATATATTTTCTTTAATTTATTTGTTCCTTCTCTGATAGTTTAAAGACACATTCACTGAACACACTACAAAAATCACTTTCGCATTCCCTGACTGAGCCCGTCCTGTGTGATGCAGTCACGAGTGGGGTATCCACATGCTCTTGTCACATAAGCATGAGCTGCCTGCCGTTAGTAACCTGCGGTAATTCTTGATATGTGGGAGTCACCTCTTTCCCTCCTGGCATATCTACTAAGGTGATATTCCTCCCTTTACAATAAGATACACGGCCAACTTTTAATAGGTTATAGAAAAGCAGATTTTTTTTCCTTTTAATAGGCTGATGTTTTGATCTTTCCAGCGGGTCTCATCCTCATATAATTTTCTACTCACCTTCATATTCCACACAGACAACTCAGTTGTCATTCAGAAACACAGATCTGATCACGCTGAGCATGGAAACCTCTGGATACTCCCCAGTCCACCCTCCTTCCCGCCAAGGCCAGGCGTACTTAGCAATGAGGTCCTATGTCTTGCCACAAATCCCTTCATTCTCTTCCCCTTCCATCTGAGCCCCAATATTCCATCCTTTACCGAGGTCTGCCCTCCACCCTTGCTCTTCTAAGATCAAAGTCCTCCTGGTCTTGGGAAAATTGAGGCTTCTTTCGCATCAGCTTCTCTTCTCAACCTGCTTTATAGATGCCATTCTTCCTCACTCTCAGCTCACCCTTTGGTGTCTTTTTGCTTTATTTTGCAACCAAGAAATCCAGAACCCTTGCTTCCTCAAACCACTGCTGCTGCAGCCCTCTAGAGGCCCCCGCCCTCAGGTTCTCAAAGCACCATGGACCTAAGGATGAGTGACTGTAATATACACTGTGGTCAGTGTGGGGATGACTATCTAAGGGGACTTGTGATGTGGCAAACCAAGCTTGGAACTGGATATAAACATGACTGTTTCAAGATTTCCATGTGAGGAAACATGAGCAAGACCTTCCCATGGTGCTCCCATTGCCAGCTTGGCTCTTCTTCCTGGATATTCACTGATCTCCTGCCCCTGAGAGTCAAACTCAGAAGCTCACCTCTTCACTCATCTTTAGGAAAAACCAAACCTCTCTATACAGGTATTCCTCTGAGCCTGGAATATACTTCTTGGTCCAACCATGACTGTCTACTTGACACATCAATGCTCCAACCATGCCTTCCTGCAGTCTGAGCTTTTCACTCTAAAACTGTCCCAGAGCTGTGCCCTTGTAGGGCAACCCAGGGCTGGACTGCCCACGCCTAGTAGGTAAGTCCAAGGAGGCTTTGACACTCTGTCTTGGATCCCCTTTGAGTTCTTTCCTATAGAGGACGTGCCCCTCCATTCTTCCTGCAGTGTCCTAGTTTCCTGTGGATCACGCTGGGAAGATTACCTGTGTGCATGCACACACACAGACATGCATATTGCACACACATACACCACAGAGACATGTACAGAACACACACCCATACACGTACATGACACATACATATGCACATGTGTAGACACAGCACACATGTACACACACGCACACAGACATGCGTATTGCACACATTCATTCTTTCAGCAAACAGTTACTGAACCCGACGTGAAGTATACAATAATGAGCAAAATATGGTCATTGCTCTAATGGAGCTTATGGTCAAGTGAGGCAGATGACAAATTGCTGCAAAATAAAATCTCTCTTTATACTCTGTGACAATTGAAATGAAGGTCTAGTGCTCAGAAAATGCCCAACAGAGGGACTTGCCAGGGCAAGGGGATGAGAGCAGCTTAAGACCTGGAGGGAAGGGCATTTCAGGAAGAGGGAACAGCACATGCAAAGACCAAGTGATATGAGGAAGCATGTATTAAGTTCTTAGAATTAGTTCTGAAAGAATCACCAAGAGACAAATCAAGACTCCATCCCCTACAAAAAAAAAAGTAATTTAAAATATATTTACCTGTGATGTCGAGTCAAAAAAAGCCCATTCATATATAAAATCCTGGGTTGTTTTTTTTTTTTAATCGTAACATGATGAGATTTGAAAAACTGCACACCGTTTGTTTGTTTTTTTCCGTTTGAAAAACTCTCATTCAATGTTTAAGTGCTTGCAAGTACCAGAGTTATAACTCTGCTGTTTTTCTTTGATCACATGAACTTCAGTTGCACTTGGCTTTCTGGCAGACACATAACAGATTGATGGTATGCTTTAGCTTTAACCTTCTCAAATTCTGAGAAAGAGCACATCCTAAAATATAAGTGTTGATGGCCGATGAACTGAAATGTCACTTGCAGACTCAGTTCAGTGAACAACCTTTAGAAACAAGTAAATGAAAAGTGCAATTGCTCTAAGTTTTATGGCTTCCAAAGCCTCTTTTTTATCCAATATGATTCTGAATGGATCTGACAGAAAAATGTTAGACATTTACAGTATCTTTTTTTTCCCCCTCGGAGCAAATAAGATGCTGGTGTTATTTTTAAACTATGGATTTAGTAATTCTTAAAAAAAAAAAATTTGTAGAAGTGATGAATGTCTGAGGAAAATAATCCAAAGAAGAGACGATGTGGATTAGAAGCAGGGATGTGATTTGGAGGGCACTGGGGGTTAATAGCCTTAGAGCTTGCCAATCAGCTAGATATGGCTTTTTGGGGAGAAGACAGAGGTTTTCTCTGATTTTCCCCAAACCCAAATCCAGTTCCTGGTCAAAAGAATTAGACTCGGGGCCGGGTTATGTCTTTGTAGCTACCACTGTGCCCAGGATTCAATACTCTAAGGATGACTGTGCCTTTCAGTCTGTCCCTCGGAACACCTGGTCCCCTTTCCTCCGGGGCGCTTCGCCCCATGACCAGCCTGTGAACTTGCGCTATAGCCCCAGGCTGGAGGAGACTCCCTGCCCCCTTCCTGTCCTCTTGGCAGTTGTGTTGGGTCTGTCCCTGATTCTGACCCTGACCTTTAGCTTCCTATGTTCTGTCCAGGTCCTCAATCCTTGTAGCTTCATCTTCCAAGTACCACCCCTCACTTCCTGTGTGGACCACCTTGCCCTTCTGCTCTTCTGAATCTGCAAGGCTGGCTGCCTACTTTATCAGGTCTTTTGTTGTACAGGACTGTTCACTCCAGACTTCAGTTCATCCATTCAGACCTGGCCTCTTGTCCATTTCCTTGGGTTCTGAGGGCATCCAAAGAACCTGATCATTTTCTACATGGTGTTTTTTCCTCTCTCTATAAGATCCTTATGGCTGAGACTATTGTTGTTTCTTCCTTGGATCTCCTAGAGTTCCTAGGCCAAACCCACTTTGGCAATGGACATATTGACAGGTCTGTCCCACTGATAAGCAGTCTAACCCTGGCTCCATTCCTCAGCAGAGCTGCCAATGACACATTAGAACACACACCTGTCTGTTCTCTCATGCTATGAGCCTAGCATGGACACAAGGGACTCAGGAACACATTTCACTGCCAATGTCTAGGCGATAACTTATACGCTGTTAAGCCTGACCCCTCGTCAAGTGCTTTCCTCCTCAGATTTGGCAAGGCAAGTCAGAGGTCAGTGAGGAGGTTCTGAGCTGAGGCCAGGAAGCAAAGCCTGGAGACTGAATTCCCCAGCTTGCAGACGTAGGCGTTGGGAATCTCTGAGACCAAGGACGTTCAGAGGAGTTGGTTGAGAGGGAGGAACCTGTACAAGGATCCAGCAGGATCTTATTATCTACATAATATGGAACCGCAAGGTGTTAGTCGTGACGGGTACCAGAGTGGAGACAACCATACCCCTGCTTCATGGCATGAGGAACCCCGATGGCCTGTGCAGGAACCTCCTTTGTTCTATTTTGTTATTTTTTATTTAACACCCCCAACTCCCAGTGTAGTCACTTCAGTCTTAATTACCCGGAAAGTGTAGATACTCCCAACGTGCCTTGCACACACTGACATACTTCCTTACATTATACCTAAAGCTGTGTGTGTGCTTTAGCGTGCAAAATAGTATTACGTTTTACTATTAATTTATTCTGTTTCACTCTTTTTCATTAACATGATGATTCTTAAACTTATTTCTATTACTGCAGTACTTTTAACTCCTTTATGATGTTACAGAGTGTTCATAGGTCATTTTACATTTCAAGTTTCCTAATAATGGATACTTCAACTCTTTGCTATCACTAAGGACACTGTGGTGAACATGATGGACCTGCTGAAGAACTTTTTAATAGGAGGAAGACATACTTTTAACCAAGTTAATTATACAGTATAGTGCAAACAATCTAGTCATGTGAATCTATTCCATTGAATTTCACAAGTAGAACTGAGCTGTTCTGAAAATGTGTTCAATGTCTTGCACACAGGAAACATTCAGTGTTAACCTGACTTGGTTAACGGACACAGTACCCTAAATCACAACCTCAGAAGTCACTGTTGGGACACCTTTATCCACGAGACATCATAAAGTGCTCAATAATGCTCTAGTGAACCCAGAATATCAACATCTTTTCTTGTTGACTTGACAGCACAAAAGAACATACGGTAATTAGACTTCAGAAATTTGGAGCATAAGTGGATTTGTTTTGAACCTTAGAGGACACTTAATTCACACACTTTAATTAGATAACATGCGTGTTTGGGGGAAAAGAAAGGTATTTACTTCTTGATGAATCATTAATGTCTAAGAACTTCAAGTCTCCAATCTAGAGATTCTAAGAATACAGACTCCTAAATGCAGTAGCTGATTATCAGCTCTGGGTTTTAGAAAGTGGAGTATCCTCAGGACACAGAAGTAGCTCAAGTCCTCCAGAGTCACCTGCAGGGACTGACGTGGGCCTCTGGGGGATCCTCACATGGACAGACCCGTAGGCACCATGGTCCAGTGCTTTCCATTCTCTACTGGAACCAGATGTTCTTGGGCCCATGTCACCCCTGAGTTTGACATTTGGCAGCCCAGAGACTGGATCCATTCCATGTTTTGTTTTGTTCTTGTTCTTTACAATGAATTTGCTATCTGCATTTAAAAATGAAATTTTTAATAGAAATACAAATTACCAACTTCCATAATCTGGCTCTTATAGATAATGCTGCTATAAACATCAGGGGGCATGTATTCCTTTGAATTAGTATTTTTGTCTTCTTTGGGTAAATACCTAGTAGTGCAATTGCTGGATTGTGGGGTAGTTCTTTTTCTAACCTTTTGAGGAGCCCTCATACTGTTCTTCAGAGTGGCTGCACCAGTTTGCATTCCCACCAACAGTGAAAGAAGGTTCCTCTTTCTCTACCTTCTCACCCACACCTGTTGTTTCTTGTGTTAATTTTAGCCATTCTGATAGGTGTGAGGTGATAGCTCATTGTAGTTTTGATTTGCATTTCCTTGATGGTGAGAGATATTGAGCAACTTTCATGTGTCTGTTGGCCATCTACTTGTGTTCTTTGGAAGAATGTCTATTCATGTCTTCTGCCCATTTTTAATTGGATTATTCATTTTTGGGGTATTTAGTTTTATAAATTCTTTATATATTTTGGATACTAAACCTTTATGAGGTATGTCATTTGCAAATATCTTTTCCCATTCTGTAGGTTGCCTTTTAGTTTGCTGATTGTTTCCTTCACTGTACAGAAGCTTTTTATTTTGATGAAGTCCTAATGGTTTATTTCTGCTTTTGTTTCCCTTGCCTCAGGAGACATATGTAGAAAGAAGTTGCTACAGCAAATATGAAAGAGGTTACCGCCTATGTTCTCTTCTAGGATTTTTACAGTTTCAGGTCTCACATTTAGATCTTTCATCCATTCTGAATTTATTTTTGTGAATGGTGTAAGAAAGTGGTCCACTTTCATCTTTTGCATGTTGCAGTCCAGTTTTCCCAACACCAGAGGGGAGATGGGTGGGGGGGTTGGGGGAAACAGGTGATGGGGATAAGGAGTGCACCTGTTGTGTTGAGCACTGGGTGTTGTGTGGAAGTGTTGAGTCACTGTATTGTACACCTGAAACTAATATCACACTGTATGCTAACTAATAGGAATTTAGAAATGTAGATTATCAGCTTCTTATTTTAAAAAATTAAGACCTACTAAACTTGGCAGAAGCTGGTTAAAAGTGGGAGTAACTGCCTCTGTAGGATGAGGTATGAGATTCTCCATCAGGCCACATCACTACCCTCACTCTCATCGTGTACCCACCACGGAGGTTGGGCATCTTGTGTTTGTTATATTTACCATCTGCATTCTCTCACTGATGTTACCTGTCTTTCTCTGGGAGTAATATGAGTGTCTGATGTAGAGGCTATCTTAAAAAGGAGGTGGGCCATGAAGAAGGGTCCATGGACAATGATTAAGTCAAGAGACTCAGGCTTGTGTGTCAGGAACTTCAGTAATGAGCTCTGTGACCTCAGACGAGTTACTCCACTTCTCCAGTATTGGTAATCCTTTGTAAAGTCAAGGGATTGAACTGTTTGGCATTTTTTCAAATCAAACACTGCTGTTCACAAGAAACTAATAGGTAGCCCATTAAAAAAAAAAGAACAATGAAATTTTTCTTCTAAAATATATTTTTAAATATATTGGTTTACGAAAACATAAAGTCTGCCAAATAAGCTTATTTTTCAGGCTTTATCCTGCCAGCTTTATCTTGCAACCTCCCTAGTTTATATCTGTAGTTTGTAACTCTGTAAGAATTAACGTGTCGAAATCCACACCTTTGATCCCCCTAGTCCTGTTCCCACTCCCACTTCCAGATGTTAAACCATCAACCCAGCCATTCAAGCAGAAACTTCCGTAACATATTTGGCTCATTATTTTCCCAGATGTATCCATCAGCTAATTCTGTCTCACTATCAGTTACCTAGTTGTGTAAAAAATGACCCCAAAACTTAGTAGCTTAAAAAAACAAACATTTTATTAGCTCACAGTTCTGCGGGTCAGCCGTTTGAGCTAGATACAACTGTATGGCTCTCCTCTTGGTCTTCTGGAACGCACTCCAGGGGCAGCATTAACTGGTGGGTTGGCTAGTGCCTGGTGGAGCCTCAGCTATGACAACCTGTATCTGCTGTGTATGGTCTAATCATCTGTGAAGCCAGCTTCAGCTTCTTCACATGGAGGTCTAAGGGCATCAAGAAAGGTCATCCACCATGGTGAAGGTACATTTCAAGTCCTTGTTTGCATCCCATTTGCTAATGTCTTGTTGGTCATAACGTGTCAGCTGGCCAAGTCCAGAGTCAGAGAGGGGCTACGAAAGAGTGTGGTTAGATGAGAGGCCACTGTTGTGATACTCTTGCCCCAAGTCCAAAGCAAATCCCAAATCCATCTGCACGTTCCATACCCACTGGCTCATCCAGGATCCAAGTCACTCTCGTCTCTCACTTGGAAATTATAATAAACTCCTAGCTTGTCTGTCTAGTTTTTCTTTCATATCCCCCTAATAAGTTTTCCAAGGACAACAGATAGATTATTTAAAATGTAAACAAGGTGATTTCATTCCTTGTCAAGAACCCTTCAAAGATTTATCATTTAATTGAGAATGTTATACAGATGCCTTCCTTGGGCTAAAACATCTTTACAGTTTTGTTTCCGCTTACCTGTGCTTTTCATCTTCCTTTCACTCTGCTATTGTCATGGATGCCATTTTTCAATTTCGCAGGGAAATCAGGCTTTTCCCAACGATGCATCTTTCAATTACCATTCATGCACACTGCTCAGAATGTTCTTCCCTCAGTCTTTGCATGACTTGGCTCTCTCAGATCTCATTAAAATGGGATCCTACAATTATTCTCTTTCAAACCTGGTTTGTTTCTTTTGAAGCACTCTGTGAGTCACAGTTTTTTGTTTATGTGCGTGCATATTCCTTTTTCACTTACTTGTTAGCTGTTACACACTAGTTTATAGACACATGAAGACAAGGCTATGACATTTTTTTCTCACTGTTTTACTTGTCATGCTTAATACATAGTAGAAACTCAAGAAGTCTCTGTACAATGATCTCTCCAAACTCAAAGCAGCATTATCCACATGGCTAAAAGGTGGAAATAACCCAGATGCCCATAAACTGATGAATGAATGAATACAATGTGATATACCCCTACAGAGGAATATTATTCTACAATAAAAAGGAAGTGGTGACACGTGCCACAATATGGATGAACCTGAAACATCACACTCAATGAAAGATGCTAGACCGAAACAAAACCAGAAACAAAAACACACATCTTGTATGATTCCATTCATATGAAATCTCCAGAATAGGCAAATCTGTAGAAACAGTAAGTGAATTAGTGCTTGCCAGAAGCTGGGTAGTGTTAGCGCTGGGAGATAGGGAATGGCTGCTCATTTATATGGAGCTTCTTTTTGGTGTGATGAAAATACTCCAAAATCATATAATTGTTAGGAATGCACAAATCTGTTAATCCACTAAAAAAATTAAATGTGCACTTGATGTGGGAGAATTTTATGATATGTGAATTATATCCCAACAAAATTGATTAAAAAAAAAACAATTCTTAGAGAATGAAATAAAATTGGGTGCAGCAATATTCACATTGATCCTGATTTTTTGGGGGGTGTGGGAGTGGTACAGCTATTTCAAAAATTCTCTTAATTTCTGTGTGTTATCTTTTTCATTTAAGAGGTAAAACTATAAGAGACTTGTGAAACCAGAAACGGGAGGAGTCAGCTTAAAAGCTCCTTTGGTAAAGATGCTTTAGTTAAAGAAAAGTTACAAAATCATGGAATTTTAAACCTTGAATTCACCCTAAAGAATATTCCATCATAAAATTCTATGTCCTTGAAGATATTTTAATTAGCTACACACACTCACACACACACACACACACACACACACACACTTCTGAATTCATTTTGGCGGTGCAAGCACCAGGCGAGACCCAGCTAACCATTTCCAAGTCCTGACATAGGCGTGGAAATGGGCTTTTTCTATCGTTGTGAAAATGTATCTTGGCTGTCAAAGAGTTATCAATTATTAATTTTAACCTGCCTGAAACTTAAAATTATTTGAGTTTGCAAACTGAATCTGCTTTAATTCCCTTCTTAGTCAAATGAGGAAAATCAGCCAGTATGTTTGAGACTTACGGAAGACAACACAGCTAAAAACCAAACTCCAGTCTACAGATTTAATTTTCCTTGCTCTTCCTCATGAATTTTATCACCATGACTTGTCATTTCAGACCTATAATGTATTGTAATAATACCCTCTTTTGGAGTGTGCTGCCACTGAAAACTTTTTGGAACTGTGAAAAAAGAATTATTTATCATGATGGTTCTCTCATTAATGTCACATTTTTGTTGATCCTTGATGTTGTTGAAGCTACTCTTAGACAACACCCAGCGTCTTGCCACTCATGAAAAATAGCCACCCATCCACACAATTCCTTTTTCAGAAAATGCTTTTCCTAGGAGGTGTGATAAATTTATTGCCCACCACCCATATTCTTTCATGTATTCTATCTTATGCTTAGGAATTTAGAAAACACATACATACAAAAACAAAACAAAACAAAAAACCCCACACATACATACAAAAAAACCCTCTGAGATAAAAATCTGCTTTAGCCTATTACACTGTCTAGCGTATATTATATACTGAGTAAGTAACCTTGGATTGAACGATCATGCTAATAGTTTGTTTTATGACTACGTGGCAATCAAGGGAGACAGTAAGATACCCAAGCCCTTCAAGTTGTGTTGGATCCCACAGTTCCCTAATTTAACAAAGATCCTCCTTGCCGACAGGACAACCCAACCTGCTGGCATGAGCCTTGCCTCCCTCCTTGATACATGGGTCCTAGCAACAAATGCCCCATAAACTAGCAAGACTGACTTGATCCCTTGTAGTTCAAACATCCTACCTGAATCAGAGTTAGACGTGTAAGATACAATGTAACTTGATGAGATCTATCAGTTAAATATTGAATTTGGAATATGAATATAAAGATTATTGTATGCAAAATTGAATGGAGGCTTATCTAGATAAAGAATTGATGAACTGGGGACGCCTGGGTGGCTCAGTCGGTTAAGCATCTGCTTTCAGCTCAGGTCATGATCCCAGGGTCCTGGGATCGAGTCCCGCATTGGGCTCCTTGCTCAGCAGGGAGCCTGCTTCTCCCCCTGCCTGCCACTCCCCCTGCTTGTGCTCTCTCTCTCTCTCTCTGACAAATAAATAAATAAAATATTTTTTAAAAAAAGAATTGACGAACTGGCTTTGGTCCACAATTCTTCTTATTGGAAGGAAGACAATGATAATTTATCAAGTAATATTTGATACGCCAAGTGACTTATAAATCGTGTTCTATTTAATCTTCACATTAAATGTATGAGGTAAGGTTGCTCAGTTTGTAAACAGATGAAGAATTAGAGGATCGAGAAGTAGTAATAATTTATTGAGATTATATAATTTGTGAGATATAGAATTACATTTTAAGAAACAGCTGATCATTTTATTTCTATAATACCAAGTTATTCTCCTAGAGTTCTTCAAACTTAGAGAAATACACAGAAATTTAGTTGAGATCATTCCACAGTAATTTATTGAGTACAGGTGATAATACAGAGCTTTGAGAATCGAAAAGATTGTTAAGGGAAAGAAAATTGGTTTTACTTGTTTTTTTTAAACAAAATGCTTTTCTTGCCCTCAGCACTAGGCATAGGGTTCAAAAGTGAGTGTATTGTCTGTCTCTTTGCTTCTCAGAGAAGTATGAAAGCCTTCCAAAATTTAAGGCAAAGGACCAGAAAACCTGATGTTACAAGACATCTTGATTCCATAGTTTTGTCACTGCTATTTTGATGCAATTCATGTGTTGACCTTGCTGCTTCCATATTTACGAAAAGAATACAAAACTTTAATCAAAATTATCTCAAAATCGAGTCTCATTAAAATATTCACCTAATTAATACTGTCTTCCTTGACACTATAGATAAAATCTTCCCAATTTCTACAGTTTTTTTCACTAAATGTATTTTCAGTGGTTCCAATTCCTTACTTAATACTTTAGAAAAAAATTTGATTTACTGATCAAAGTTTACTAAGTCTATCTTATGTCAGTGTATATTTTGTTTTGCACACAGTTGTTAACTAAATGAAATTATTCAAGATCTTAAATATTTCAACTTTGTCAAAAATATTTTCATTATCTGTCCATATTTTACCAAATAAAACATCTTACCATGTAAAGGTTTACCTGCTGTCAGTATTTTTGTGCTGATTCTTTCTACTGAGTGTATTATTTTGTATTTTATTATTACTGTTTTCAGTATTTCCAAGCTATATGATTCTTCAAAAATATTTTTACTTATAACTATCAGTTTGGGGTTTTGTTGATTACTTCAATCATCATATTTACTAAGAAATGGATAAAAGTTTTAGATGTAATTATCATCATGTTTTCATGGTAGACATTTTAAAATTTCAAAAAATGATTATCATTTGGCTTAATAAGAGAAAAAAATACTCCTGGATTCATTTTGAGAAAAAAAAAATTCTTACAGCTTTAGTAATTACAAAATAAGAATGCTAATTTCAAGAAATATTACAAACACCAGCATCATTTCGTCTATTGTACAAGACTAATCATTCAGTTAAATTAAATAATAGAGATTAATTTCACTTGACCTTAGTAGAAATAGAAATCCTATATATTATTTCTAAATTATGTATTTTTATTATGGTCAAATATACATAATATATACCATTTTACCATTTACAGTAACAGTTACCATTTTAACCTTTTTTTTAAGTAGGCTCCATGCCCAGCATGGAGCCCAACACAGGACTTGAACCCACAGCCCTGAGATCAAGATCTGAGCTGAGCTCAGGAGTCAGACACTTAACTGACTGAGCCACCCAAGCGCCCTTGTAACCATATTTAATTGAACAGTTTAGAAGCATTAACTTTTACAGTCTTAATCACCACTACCCATTTCCAGAAATTTCTCGTCATTCAAGACGCTCTATACCCATTAAGCAGTAACTCACCATTTCCCCCTTCCCTCAGCCCCACGTAAACTTTTTTCTACTTTTTGTCTCTATGCATTCAATTATTCTTGGTACATCTCATAAGTAGATTCATATAATATTTGTTCTTTTGTGTTTGCCTCATTGCATTTAGCATAATATTTTTGAGGTTCACATATGGAGCATGTGTCAAGATTTTACTCTTTTTTAAGGCTGAATAATATTCCATTGTATGTATATACAACATTTGTTCATCCATTCCTCCATTGATGCACATTTGTGTTGTTTCACCTCTTGGCTACTGTGAATAATACTGCTGTGAATGTTGGTGTACAAGTATCTGTCTGAGTCATTGCTTTCAGTTTGGGGGAGAGGGGATGGTAAATACCTAGAAGTGGAATTGCTAGATCATATCATCCAACTTTTTGAGCAACTGACAAACTGTTTTCCACAGCAGCTGCACCATTTAAAAACGCACATGAATTTCAGTTCTTCCACGTCCTTACCAACACTTGTTATTTTCAGCTTTTTTGATAATAGCCATCCTACTGAGTGTGAAGTGGTATCTCACTGGGGTTTGTCTTGCATTTCTCCAATACTGAGTAATATTGAGCCGTTTTCATGTGCTTTCTGGCTATTTGTATATCTTCACTGGTGAAGTGTCTGTTCAAGACCTTTGTCCATTTTTTTTTTAATTTGGGTTGTCTCTTTATTCTTAAGTGGTAGTATTTGTATATTCTGGATATTAACCCCTTATCAAATATATAATTTGCAAATATTTTCTCCCATTCTGTGAGTTATTTTTTCTTGCTCTTACTAATGGTTTCTGATGCACAAAGTTTTTAATTTTGATGAAGTCCAATTAATTTTTCTCTTCTTGCCCATGATTTTGGTGTCATTACCCATGAAGTATCAAATCCAATGTCATGAAGAGTTTCCCCTAGGTTTTCCTTTATGAATTTTATAATTTTAGCCTTTACATTTAGGTCTTTGATACATTTTGAATTAATTTCTGTATATGGGACTAGGTAAAAACCCAAACTCATTCTTTAGCATGTAGATATCCAGTTTTTCCAGGACCATTTGCTTAAAAGACTGTTTTTTCCCCGTTGAGTGGTTTTGGCACCTTGTTGAAAATAATTTGACCATACATGTATGAGTTTATTTTGGGGCTCTCTATTCTATTCCATTCATTTATATTTTCATCTTTATTCCAATGCCATATTGTTTTGATTACTGTGGATGTATAATAAGTTTCAAAATCAGGAAATGTGAGTCCTCCAGTTTTGTTCTTTTTCAGGATGTTTTGTCTTTTCAGCTTTCCTTGATATTCAACATACTGACTTTTGTATTTGCTCATGTATCTACCTTTACCAGAGATCTTTATATCTTCCTATGGGTTCTACTTACTGTCTAAAGTTGTTTCATTTCAATCTGAAGGATTTCTTTTCTCATTTTTTGTGGGAGAGTTTTCTATGGTCAGGAACACTATCAGATTTTGTTTATCTGGAAATGTCTAATATCTTTATATTTTCCCTCAAAGATGAAGGACAGTTTTGCTTATTATAAAATTCTTAGTTGACAGCATTTTTCTTTCAGCTATATGAACATATCATCCCACAGCCTTCAAACCTCCAAGGTTTCTGGTATGAAATTGACTGGCAATCTTACTGAGGATCCCCTGTATGTGATAACTCATTTCTCTCTTGCTGCTTTCAAGATCTTCTCTTTGTCTTTGTTTTTTGATAACTTCATTAGTGTGTTTCAGTGTGAGTATCTTTAGGTTTATTCTACTTGGAGTTTGTTGAACTTCTTAGGCTTACATTATTTATGTCTTTAATCAAATTTGGAAATTTTTTTACATCATTTCTTCTAATACTCTTTCTATCCCTTTCTCTCTCTTGTCTTTTTCTAGGACTCCCATAATTCTTTTGCTGGTCTGCTTGGGAGTGTCCCACACATTGTTGATTCTCTATTTTTCTCTTTATTTTTTCTTTCTCTCCTCAGACTCCATGATTTCAGTTGTCTTATCTTCAAGTTCACAAATTCTGTCTTCTGCATGGTCATACCTCATGCTGAACCTCTCTGAATTTTTCATTTTAATTATTATACTATTTTAGCTTCAGAATTTTTGTTTGGTTCCTTTCTTTAGTTTCTATCTCTTTACCGAAATTCTCATTTTGCTCTTATATTCATTTTCTTGGCTTCCTTTAGTTACTTGTCCATGTTATTCCTTAATTTGAGTACATTTAGAGCAGGTTCTTTAAAAAAAAGTCTTTGTCTAGGGGCGCCTGGGTGGCTCAAGGAGTTAAGTGCCCAACTCTTGGTTTCAGCTCAGGTTGTGATCTCATGGGTCATGGGATTGAACCCCACGTCAGGCTCCATGCTCAGTGGGGAGTATCCTTGAAGATTCTCTCCCCCTGCCCCTCCCTCCCACTCATGCACCCTCGCATACTCCTTTTCTCTCTCTCTCTCTGGAATAAATAAATAAATCTAAAAAAAAGTCTTTGTCTAATAAGTCTGCTCTCTGGACTCACAGAAGACTTGGGGGCTTGCTTTTTTTTTAATTACTAAAGATTATAGTAGCTTCTTTGTTTCATATTTGTCTCAACTAATTTTCAAAAACTTGTCCTTGCCATTATGATTACTGAAGCCTGTTCCCTCAGCTCATGTTTAGCTATACAGACACAGATTTTCTTGACTGCCTTAAGCTGAAACAAAGAAAACACACACAAAAAAAAATAAACCCCCAAAAGTAAACAACCTCCATTCCCTACTATTCCAGATTGACTCTGTGCATTCCTTCACCACTTAGCTGGGCTTGCTCTGAACCTTCTTGGTTCAGCAATCAGCCAGGGTGAAAGCTTAAGGTACTCTCAGATCTTTTCTCAGCATACATCTTTTCTGGGCATGCACATGGTTTTTTAAATTCTCCCCTTATATGTGGCTGCTTCTGAATATCCTAATTTCCAAAAGAGTTGCAGCCCAGCTTCTCTGGGCCTTAGATGGTCTATTCCATATCTTCACCTGTACTCTCTTGTTCCAGGCATCTGTGAGTGTAACTCTCCTAGATTTTACAAACAGTTTCCACTACTTTTCCTGCTTATTTTCCAAGTTATGCAAGATGGAAATGAATGCCTTACATCAGTCTTTCAGGAATTTTCAGATTACAACAGATGTACGCAATAACTTAAAAAAAAAAAAGTCTGTTCCTCTAATTTGAGGAGAAAACCGGGAACCAGCTTGCTACCTGCTTAGACCAACACTATTTCCAGGTCAGGCAGGGGATGGGCTTAAAATGACTATTGCTTGGTCTCTATAAACCTTTTACTGTTTTCGGAGCTCTTACAAATTGATTCATACAGCTTCTGGTGTGTGCATGTGTGTGTATGTGTGTTTGTGTTATGCATAGAAATCAGTTCTTGGGATTTTCTACTTTGCCATCTTCCTGATATCATTGTTATATTTTTTAAAACCTAAGAAATGTTTACAGATAAAATACCTCTTTGAATATTTTTTTCTGCCCCATTTTAATTCCCTTCTATTTGGACTCCAATTGCATGCATACTGGGGACTTTGGATAAGTCCCACGTGTCTCTTCTGTTCTTTTTCTATTCTTGATTTTCTCTGTGTTATACTTTGGACATTTTCTATTGACCAGTTCAGTAATCTTATTCTATCCAATCTGTTCTTAAACCTATCCATTCTCTTCTTAATTTCACATATGTATTTTTCAATTATAAGCAATGGGTTTTACTTTTATACAATGTCTAATTCTGTGGTAAAAATTCTCCATCTGTTCATTTTTATGTCTATATTTCTCTATTGTCTTCAGCATATTAATCACAATTATTATAAGGTCTGCTTAGGTTATTTTCTGGATTATCTGTCAGACCTCTTTTTTAGACTTTTATTATCTTGTTTGTTTGTTTCTTGTTGGTTTTAGCCATAATGTATTACACCTCCTTGCATGTCTTGTAATTTTTAATTGCATGCAACCTATTTTGGACAAAAGAACTTTTGAGGGTCCAGATGGTATCTTCCATCACTTGTCCATCTCTTCCATTAGGCAAAAACAATAAGTGGTTGGTAACTTACATCTAATTACTAAATTTCAGTTCAGGTAAGATTTAGTTTACCCCTCCCTCATCCCTCCTTTTCAGGTGGGGTCCTCAATAGCTTTTAACTGAAAGATTGGTAGGTCTTCCAACAACATAGCCCTAACGTGGATATTCTAGAATTAAAAAGTACAATATCTACACTGTTGGTGAGAATGCAAGCTGGTGCAGCCATCCTGGGAAACAGTATGGAGGTTCCTCAAAAAGTTGAAAATAGAGCTACCATACGACCCAGCAATTGTGCTACTGGGTATTTACTCCAAAGATAGAAATGTAGGGATTCGAAGGGGTAGGTGCACCCCGATGTTTATAGCAGCAATGTCCACAATAGCCAAACTGTGGAAAGAGCCAAGATGTCCATCGACAGATGAATGGATAAAGATGTGATATATATACACAATGGAATATTATGCAGCCATTGAAAGGAATGAAATCTTGCCATTTGCAATGACCTGGACGGAACTGGAGGGTATTATGCTGAGCAAAATAAGTCAATCAGAGAAAGACATGTATCATATGATCTCACTGATATGAGGAATGCTTAATCTCAGGAAACAACTGAGGGTTGCTGGAGGGGTGGGGGGTGGGAGGGATGGAGTGGCTGGGTGATAGACATTGGGGAGGGTATGTGCTATGGTGAGCACTGTGAATTGTGTAAGTGTTGAATCACAGATCTGTACCTCTGAAACAAATAATATATCTTAAAAAAAAGAAGAAGATAGTAGGAAAGGAAAAATGAAGGGAGGGAATTGGAGGGGGAGATGAACCATGAGAGACTATGGACTCTGAGAAACAAACTGAGGGTTCTAGAGGGGAGGGAAATGGGGGGATGGGTTAGCCTGGTGATGGGTATTTAAAGAGGGCATGTATTGAATGGAGCACTGGGTGTTATACGCAAACAATGAATCATGGAACACTACATCAAAAACTAATGATGTAATGTATGGTGATTAACATAACATAACAAAATTTAAAAAGTACAATATCTAAAATTAAAACACAGAATGTGGATTTAAGAGACCCACTTTTATCCTTTAAAGATTTTCAGCTTGGGCGCCTGGGTGGCT
This sequence comes from Neomonachus schauinslandi, assembly GCF_002201575.2. Lineage (NCBI taxonomy): Eukaryota > Metazoa > Chordata > Mammalia > Carnivora > Phocidae > Neomonachus > Neomonachus schauinslandi. The sequence continues at coordinate 5,549,926 of NC_058415.1, forward strand.
CAGTTGGTTAGGCGACTGCCTTCAGCTCAGGTCATGATCCTGGAGTCCCTGGATCGAGTCCCGCATCAGGCTCCCTGCTCGGCGGGGAGTCTGCTTCTGCCTCTGACCCTCCCCCCTCTCATGTGCTCTCTCTCTCATATAAATAAATAAAATCTTAAAAAAAAAAAAAGATTTTCAGCTTAGTTCTTCAGTCTATCAGCCAACAGCTTCAACATTTGACAACCGGAATTCCATCTGATTTTAGACTAGATATATAGAGAGCTAGAAAGAGCATCACTCCTATCCTTAAAATAAGAAAAAAAGCTATGAAGCTGGAAGTTGACTAATTTCTATGAGACCATGAAAGAACTGAAGTCACAGCTGCAGACACAGGAAGAACAGCACAAGAACATTTGCTTACCTGAGAGAGAGGTGGCCACATGTCATATAAACAGGTAGAAATTTCAAACAAGAAATTTTTAACAAACTGTTGAAGCACGGACTTTATTGAGAGTGTGAATCCCCGGGGGACCACTGATATAAAGGAGAGATTTCACCCTCTTGCAGGTTTTTCCTCTAGGAACCCCATCAGACAACCATAGGGAAGATGGGGGAAATCCCAAAGAAGGTGATGACTGAGGAAATAGCAGCCCCTGTCAAAAGTCCACCCAGACCCATCCCCCTTATTTTCACCAAAAAAACAAAAGTCTTAATCTACAGAAGGAAGATCAATTAAACCATAGTCTGGGTCCTGGGGAAAGGAACCGGAGACCACCACTGAAAATTTACCTTCTCCCTTATCTTTCCAAGTGAATAAAATCCCCAATCTGCAGAGAGCATAGTGACAAAATCACAGGCTGGGGGGCATAATGGAAACCCACTAAACATGAAGGAGGGGAAAATGAAGCTCTATTTCTGGAGGAGAGGTGGGAACACTGGTGTCATCCATATTCTTAAGACCAAGGTTCAATGTTAAAAAAAAAAAAAATTCCTTAAAAAAAAAAAAAAAGACCAAGGTTCAAAGCGATTGCCTAAAACTGAGGTTTAATTAGAAAATCAGAGAATTCCACCATCACCCAATTTTCATCCCCAGCACCACGCTAACTAGCCTGGAATAAAAATATCAATGGAGTACAGCAGAAAGCACCATATTATTGGTCTTCAGGGAAATTTAAATTAAAAACACAATGAGATACCACAATTAGAATTGCTAAAATGAAAACAATAAATGTTTTACATGAACATTTATAATTGCCATTCACGGTTGACAAAGAATGTAAAATACCAAGTGTCCTTGAGCAGATGAAAGTATAAACACTCTGTACACCTGTACAATGGAATACTACTCAGAAATAAGACACAGCATGCGTCTTATTTTGATTCACAAAACAGCATGGCTAAATCTTCAATGCATTTTGCTAAGTGTTAAAATCTCTCCCAATTTTTCTGTCCCCCAGCAGATGCTCTCTGATAAAAGCACAAAATATGTTCAAATAAAACTTAGCTGTGTTCTTCAGTGTCAATTCACCACTCTCTCCAGAACTTTCTCAGGTCTCTTTCTTTTCCTGGTCCTCCTCACCTTCATCAGGCTGGGGGGTTTGGGGGAATGCTTGCTTCCTAAGGATTGTGAGGTTAGTGGAGATTTTACTGCCTTTCAGAAGATTGGGGAATATGCCTTTTACTCTCTGGTGTAGAAATCAACAAATGCTTTCTGGGGTTCCCTGGACTCTCCAATTTTGTGATTCCAGCTCCATGTGACTACTAACATTTTTGTTAGTTTTTCTTTTTCTCTCTGCAGCCCAAGCCTTTACTGACAGCAGGGGAAATAACAACTGCTTATCATTAGTTCACCACCAAAGGTTTGCCCTCTTTGAAATTTTAGTTCATTCAATACTGCTGTTTCCACCTGTATCTGATGCCTTCAAACACATCACTTTTTTTATTTATTCCACTTTTCCTAGTTGTTATTAGTGAGGGTCTGCCACGAGTAACTATCTCACCCAGGAACATACATTTCTATCCTAATTATTTTCAAGAAAGACTAAATTTTAGATCAAAACACAATCTGTCTTTTGATTACGGTATTAAGTTTCCACATTTTTCCAGTGATTTGTAGCTATGATTTGTTAAAGATTTATTTATTTATTTGAGAGAGAGAGAGAGAGCGTGTCCTCAAGTCGGGGAGGGGCAGAGGGAGAGACAGAATCATTAAGCAGACTCCATGCTGAGCACAGAGCCCCATGCAGGGCTCCATCCCAGGACCCTGAGACCATGACCTGAGCCAAAATCAAGAGCCAACTGCTCAACACACTGGGCCACCCAGGTGTCCCTGTAGCTATGAATTTTTTAAAAATATACTAAGGAAATTCTCCCTCATTCTCAAGTATTTCTGAGATTATTCTTAATTTTGATTGTTCTTTATTGAAATGTGTCTCTATGCCTTGTGTCCTTGGGCTCCCGTGTTTCTCTCACATTGCAGAACTTCTGTCCTGGGCACAGGCAGGAGGAGAGTTTGAGAGTGTCATAACCAAGTCCTCCTGGACGTGATTTCCAAGCCGCTGCCATACCACACCCCTTGGCATCTTTTCAGCCTGAAGTTCTGGTTTTATAAGTAAATTATTATTACATCTCTATGACTTGTGAACCACAAAAGCGTAGCTGCTTTTGTTTTCTTGGAAATAGAGATAAATTTTAAAATGTGAAAATACCTCCCAAATTTATTGAGTTTTCTGTTTGTATTATTCTACTAGAGTGAGTAAGTTCTATGCACAGTGAGTAAGAGCTTGGAAAAATTAAGTATTCAGTATAACATGTTCACAGTTACACATGAAAAACAGTCTGCACAAAATGCACACTGAAATGTAAAGAAAATAATTTTTAAAAATTAATAATAAAAAATTTTTGAAAAGATTATTCAGCACTATAATGCCTCAGAATCACCAATGCATTCATTCATACAACAAATATTTGTTGAATGCTTTGTTCAGAACCTCACTTGATACCATACTATTCAGAAGACCCAATTAATAGAGTCATGTAATGTATGGTGATTAACATAACAATAAAAAAATTTTTAAAAATAGAGATTATAGTCGCTGGAAAAAGTGATTAGCAGTCATTTATTAATGCATTTTGAAAATAGCATGGAGAATTCTCTAAATTAGTTAAGGAATTCAAAATTGGGGGGCACCGGGTGACTCAGTTGGTTAAGTGTTTGACCCTTGATCTCAGCTCAGGTCTTGATCTCAGCGTCGTGAGTTCAAGCCCCACAATGGGCTCCATATTGGGCATGGAGCCTCCTTAAAAAAAAAAAAATCAGAAACTGGATTATCTGAGTTGGGAAAAAAAAAGGATATTAAAATTGTAATATGAGCTGCTCACAACTCGAATTATCTCTATTAAAGTGCTAGCAAAAATAAGCCAAAAACAGTTTATCTATTCAATGTATCATATACATCAACTAATAAACAACTTCTCATTTAAAAGCAAATATAAATAACAAGAAGTGGGATCAATAATACCAGTATCTAGTTGTCTACTCTATACTCACATATTTTTCATGCTATGAAGTATAGAAAAAATATGTCTTTATGTTTACTGTAAGAAAGACCATAAAATCTTTAGCAAAGGGGAAAATGAAATCTTTTGTGTGTTCATTATTTAAAACGGCAGCAGGTGGGAGCCAGGCTGCATGTTGCTGGAATGGTTCCCCAGTTGGAATAAATCGAGCCCGCGGTAGGGCACTAATGAGCTGGAGTCGTGGTTCAGCCACAGCAAACACGCAGGAGATTTCAAGCAGCAAGGTGGGCTGCGTCTCCCCACGGTGCGATCAATACAGAGTAATTCCCTTACACTTTATATTCTTCATTTAACACCAGCAGCACCTGACTGTCCGTTGTCCCTGGCTCAGAAATGCCTGTGGACGTGGTACCTGCGTGTGGTGGGTGACGGTGAAGTCTCTTCCTGCCATAAATAAAACATATTTAGGTCAGTATACGAACACTGACTCGGGAAAACCTATCAAATGGGATCTGGAATCCAAAGATGGGGTTCAAGTTTCAGTCTGCAGTTGACCAATGCTGGTACCTTGGACCACTAAATGAAATACGGCAAACATCGGATCGTGCGCCCCGTTCAGCCCCTGGTGGGAACCCGGTCCCATTGGTCTAATTTGGCAGTGTCTCTTGCTCAAAGATCAAGAGCTCGAACTAATGTAGAATTTCCTTGTCTATAATTTTTGAAACTTTCTTTCTAATTCTAAAAGTTATCCATGGTTATTAGAAAATATTTGGGAAATGCAAAATGATTTAGGCAGAAATATATGTCCTTCAAAACCCCAATGCCCAGAAATGAGGAGTTAAAGTCTTAGTACGCTTACTTCCAAAGTGCTTCAAGTTCATTTCTTTACCATTTTAGCATAGCTTTCTACATTGGACATATTTGTAATTAACAACACCAAAGTCTGAATGTGACAACATTTAGAAAGTGGGAATGGTGATCTGATTTTGTTCAGGCTAGCCTTTGTGTTAGCTGAAAGAACTAAGGGGTGCTCAGGGGACCATCTGCCCTAACCCCCACTTGCCTGAGGCTCTGGGTCAAGGACAGGCTCTTGGAGCACAGTGAGGATGCCTGCCTGTGTCCATAGTGAGCAGTGAAGGGTATGAGTGCACCTCACACCTGCACTCCTGGTCTCACACACTGGGTTTCCCTTGGGTGGACACTTTCTGCCACCCACCTGAAGTTGCTGATCCCCCTGCCTCAGCTGCCTATGGAAGGGAACACTACCACATGGGTCACAGCACAGTACTCTAATTAGGGGATTTCCGGGCTGCTAACAAATGTTGAGTCAGCAAGCATAGTCATAAAATTCCTCCTTCATAAAAATTGAGGTCGTGACCACTGGTGGTACTGACTTGTGCCTGGCAGAGTCCTTTCCTTTCCTGTCTGCTTCCTCACCCCCACCACTGTTCCTGCCACTGAGAGGCCTTCCCTTCCCACTGTCCAGGGCTGGCTCCCTCCTCCTGGAGGCTCCCCTCTCCATGGTCAATTTACATCCAAGGACACTCAGCTCAGTGTGTCTTAGAGGCAGTATGACACATTCAATGCAGTATCTTTATCTTAGAAGAAAACATAAAAATATATCTTCATGATTGGGGTAGGCAATGACTTCTTAGATATGACACACAAAAGAAGTGAAAAAATAGGTAAATTGGACGTCATCAAAATTAAAAACCCTTGTGCTGCTATCTATCAAATAATTAGTACTATTAAATAAAATAGACACAAACCACAGAGAAAATATTTACAAAGCATATAGCTGATAAGAGACTTCTATCCAGAATATGTAAAGATCTCATAGAACTCAATAATAAGATAACTAAACTAATGGGGGGAAAATGGGCAAAGGATTTGTATAGACATCTCTCCAAAGAAAATCTACAAATGGTAATTAGCACATACAAAAAATGCTTAAAATAATTCATCACTAGGGAAATGTAAACCAAAACCATAATGAGATACCACTTTAAACACACTAGGACAGCTAAAATAAAGACAGACAAAAGCAGGTGTTGGTGAAGATGTGAAGAAATGAGAACCCTCATACATTGCTGACAGGAATATAAAATGATGCATCTGCTTTAGAAAATAGTATCTTCCTCAAGATGTTAAACATAGAGTTATCATAGCATCCAGCAATCCCTCTTGTAAAATATATCCCCAAGAGAAGTGAGAACAGAGGTCTGCAGAAAAACTTGCACATGAATGTTCACATCAGCATTATTTATAAAGGCCAAAAAGTGGAAACAACCAAATGTCCATCAACTGATGAAGGGATACATAAAATATGGTATACCATACAATGAAATATTCCACATAAGAAGTACTAATATAGCTTACAACGTGGATGGACCCTCGAAAATACTATGTTATGTGAAAGAATCTAGTCAACAAAGACAGTATAATCTATGATTCCACTTGCATTAAATTTCCAGAAGAGGCAAATGTCTAAAGACAGAAAGTGTGTTAATAATATTACTAATTAGTAATGTAAGCACAGGGTGGGGTGGTACATAGAAGAAACAGAGTATCTGCTAGTGAGTGTAAATTTCCTTGGGAGAGTAATGAAAATGTTCTTAAATTAGATTGTCATGATGGTTGTGCACCCTGTTATTGTACTTGAAGAACACTGTACACTTTAAATGGGTTAATTTTATCTCAATAAAGCTGTTAAAAAGCTCTTACCCTTGACACACAATGGATATTACAGTTTTAATCTTGCTTTTCCCACCAGAAAATATTTAGAAGAGATGCTCTTTCCATCTGTCACTTTAGCAAATCAAGTCTCAAGTGGTTCTTAGGAACAATTTAGTGAAGTTTACTATGCCCACCCCCCAGCACTGTCAGCAATAAGTTATCTTTTGGAAAACGATGGACTTATGGTTAAACCCATAAAAATTTAAGGAAATAAAATAAGATAAATGAAAGGAGATCAATAGTTTTATAATTATCAACAGAGTTGCAACATAATTATATTCTAGACATCTACACCCTTAATGAACTTCTGATAAGAAACTATGGATTAATAGTCCACATTAACTTAGGCTGAGTTGCAGAAGAAAATCTGCATTTATAATTGTGTCACTTTTGCCTGTTTTGCAGAATTCTATTCTAGACTGGAGTGCACTATAAAAAGATACATCTGTAATCAACCACCATTGAGAAGGAACACGAAAGAAACTACCTCATTTACATAACAAGATCAATAACAAAAAATCAAAAGATACGACAAGAATTTTTTCGAGTAATCTACAAAGCCTACATGAGGAAAACTTCTATTTGACACAAGGTAAGTCTTCCTCGTTCTATTTATTCAATTTCTTTTTAGCAATGATACCTAATGCTTTGAAATTTCAAATGATATTTAATAACTTTAAAAAAGGATATACAATTTCCATCTGTAACAAACATGACATAAATTAAGATATACAGCTCTCAAAGTACATTTCAATAAATATATTTCCTTCCTGGGCTGTGTCCATTGTGAGGGACTCACTGAGCTTTAGAACCATAGTGTATCGGAAGCAGCAGTACAATTTAAAAGGCACGTGTTATTTAATAGATATTTTATGAAGACTGTTTCTTTTCATCTCCGTAAGAGCTCTAAAAAGAAGATACGAGTATTTCCACTATGTGAGCAAGAAAGCTACTTCCAAAATTTGGAAGCTCTGCTCCTAGGCAATAAACTCAGATCTGCCTATTCCAAAATCCATATTCTTCTCACTTTCCACTGTCCATTGGTACATTAATCTAATAAATAGTACAGAAAATAGGAAAGGGGAGTGGTGACCTTTTACCTTTGCTTCTAGGCTCTTTAGATCCTGAAGATTTTGTTTTCATTGGATTCTTACTACTTAATCTCTCAAATTTGAATTATAAATGCAGACTTCTTATCTTCACTATGAAATTACAGCCCGTTTGTGAGCAGAATCACTAATTCTACATTGTATCTTTTAAAGTACCTAAACTAAGATGACAAAGGAATAGACTTGACATATGCACAGAGAAGTTTTTCAAGGAATATGCGTAGAAGTGAAAAGGAATCAACAATAATTTGACAAGGAAACTCTGTTTTAAACAATAGATTTTGAGTAGATATGTTCAGTGTAATTAAAATATTAATTATTCCTAAGTTAATTTATACATTTAATGTGATCCCAATTAAAACACCAACAGTTTTTTATTTTCCTTTTTTGTTTTAGTGAGTGGTGAGGTCCTTTAGTCAAGCCAATTCTGAAGTTCACATGGGAAAATAGACCAAAAATATTTTTGTAAAACTCTGAACAATGGAGTAATAGAGAGTGACATTGCCTACCAGGTAGCAAATATTTACCCCCCGTCCTGCGTGCAAAATGCATTCATCCCATCCCAACATCCCCCAAAGTCTTAACCCATTCCAGCATCATCTGTAAGTCCCAAATCCATCCTCTAAATCATCTATATCAGGCATGAGTGTGACTCTGAGTAGGGCCCACACTCAGAAAGACTCCATCCATGGACCCATGAAGAGAGAAAACAGCTGTCTCCTTCCAGAATAGAATGGTGGGACAGGTACAGGATAGACATTCCCATTTCCATAGAGGGAAACTGAAAGGAATAGAGGGGTCACCAAATGAGTCCAAACTCAGAGCAAGTTCCATTAAGGCTTGGAAGATTCTCTGAGGCTTGATGCCCCATCCCCAGGGCTCTTGGGGCTGGTCCAGTTGGCCCCTGGCCCTGAGGCTGTCTCTCTGACCTCTGCCTCCATGTCCACGTGTCTGTCTTTGGAGTCATTCTTCCTTCTTCCTGAAGGATAGCCCATGTTTGCCACCAAGTAGCTCTGCAAGCCCAATTCCTGCTTCTAGAATCTCAGAAGTTTGACAGCCTCCCTTCATTTCTTCTTGTCTTTGTTCCTTCAGGCGAAGCTGGTGGTATTTCTGCTGATGCAACATTCTCTAAAACCTTGTTGGTCTGTGGTATACGTCCTAGGGACCCACAACATTAGATCCCTCCTGCAGAACCCCATCTCTATGCCTGGCTCTGCTGAGATGTTTGAGTGGATCCATGGGGCCCCTGCCTAATCTCTTCAGCAGAAGGTTGCCCAGCCTTGCGCTTGGCCCTCTCTCTTGAGCGCACTTCCCCAGCAGTAAATGGCCTCGTTTTTCCATACTTTGTAATCAATATTGGCTTGGAACCTTCCAGTCAAGTGCTAGTTCGTCTTTGCTGAGCAATCCCCTCCTCAATTTATCTCGTTCCTCACACGTTTTGCTACAGGCAGAATGGAGCTCTGCTTGGAAATCTCCTCAGCTGTCCTCAGACTCTCCTCAGCTAAATCTCCTCAGCTAAGTCTCTCCACATTTATCACTTGTAAATTCTGTTTTCCACCAAACAAAAGAACACATTCAGTCGAGTTTTTTCTGCCACTTTATAACAATGATGACCTTTTCTCCAATTTCAGATAACATGTTCCTCCTTTTTTTTTTAGGATCTCACCAGAAGCACCCTAAACATTTGTATTTCTGCCAAGATTCTGGTCATCCACAACTCGATGTTCACGATGAGAAACTTTCTCTGCCGTGCTTCTTCCTGAGCTGTCACCAGAATCGCCCTTAACATCCCTATTTCCTTCCCAATTCCGAAGCCACTTTCCTTGAGCACTGTCATAACAAATTGTCACAAACTTGGTGACTTAACAGAAATGTTAAGGTTTTGGAAGGGTTAGGGCAGAGTGTTCCTTCTGCAGGCTCTGAGATAATCATTTGCTCTGAGATAATCACTCTTTCCTGGTTTCTGGGGGTTGCCAGCAACCCTTGACATTTCTGGAACTGTTGATACATCGCGCCAATCTCTGCCCCTGTCTTCACATGGCAATTCTCCTTTGTGTCTCTGTGTGTGTCCCTTTCTGCCTCTCACAAGGGCAATCTCATTTGATTTAGCTCCCATGCTAATCTAAGGGGATCACATCCTGATCTTTACTGTAATTATTATATCTGCAAAGACCCTCTTGCCAATAAGGTCACATTCTGAGGTTCTAGGAGGACAGGAATTTTGAGGGCCACTATTCAACCCACTACAGGAAACTAGACTTCAAGCAAACTATTAGTAAAAAACAAACGAACAAACAAAAAACTTGCCCAGAGCTTGCCCATACAAGATAGTATGAGGACTTGTTTCTCCTGCTGGAATTTTCTGAGTGAGCTCCTCTCGCCTGATTTGGCCCGATGAAAAGTCATGTTATCCACACAGTGATTTAAACTGATCCTTCTCTTCTGTCAGGTAAATTATAATGTTTGTCTCATTATGCTCCTAGCATTGCATTTTCTTTTCACTTTGGCTGACTTCTGAAGTGATAACTCCCCAATGTTGAACAGACAGATGCTGTTCTATACATCAGGGTGTACGGCCCCCTGAGGGGTTTTAGGACTTTCCCAGGAATCTTAGCAGCAAATCTCATTCATGTTTTCACACCATATTTACTATTATTTCCTAGACTCCAGCTCCTTCTACCAATTTGTTGCATTTTCATTGACATGCAAAGTCTAATTTCTCCCTCTCTTAATCTCTCTGTGGCGTACAGAAGACCTGTACCCCAGTTCTCTCTTTTGTAGTGCTGATGTGACTAGACCATTCACTGAAGCAGACTTCCAGCCCTCCTGCCTGCTTCTCCTCAGATTTGTCAGTTATGAAAATGTTCATTTTACGGCAGACCTTATTACAAGGTCCAATGTGACCCTTGTAGCTTCAATAAAGCTGGTTTAAAAATAACTGTAATTTCTCAACATTTCATGAGATAAGCAGCTAATTTTTTTAAGGCTTCCAATATCACAGGTTGCATCTTATTTCATTGTGCTGTTACTAATGTTAATGCTACGGTGGTGGTTGTTTTCTGATACGAAATCAGTTTTAAGAAACTTTTTATGGTCAGGGGTATAGAGGCAAGTTTGAGGACCAACTTCCTTATATCTCTGTCTTTCCTCAGTTCCTGGCCGTGTACATACACATATCAAAATGTGGCCATGAGGCACCTGGGTGGCTCAGTTGGTGAAGCGTCTGACTCTTGATTTTAGCTCAGGTCATGATCTCAGGCTGGTGAGATTGAGTCACGTGTCCAGCCCCATGCTGGGCATGCAGCCTGCTTAAGATTCTCTCTCCCTGGGGCGCCTGGGTGGCTCAGTTGGTTAAGCTACTGCCTTCGGCTCAGGTCATGATCCCAGAGTCCTGGGATCGAGTCCCACATCGGGCTCCCGGTCGGCGGAGAGCCTGCTTCTCCCTCTGACCCTATCCCCTCTCATGCTGTTTCTCTCTCTCTCTCTCTCTCTCTCACATAAATAAATAAATAAAATCTAAAAAAAAAAATATTTT